>NC_143255.1:130069179-130228497 GCF_984573655.1 Nuphar pumila | reverse complement strand
ACATCGTACCTTGTCAATGACACTTCTATATTTCATCTTGTTTTACATGGGATTATGAATGCCTTTCCTATTGTTTTGTCATACAGGGATAGGTTTGTCTTTTTACCCTACCACCGGGTACTTTTCCAATTTCTCTCATTCCATCTGATCAATTTATTACAATATTCATCACCAATGTACGTGTTGCTCAACATCATATCGTGTCATCCACATTTTAAAACTTGTTCTTGTTGATCACAATGCCTTGTATACATCGAAATAGATATCTACTTGAGGGGGAGCTTTGTCTTTTTACCCTCACTATTGTGAAGTCCTTGTTGGAGACGATAGACCCGCTTAGTTCGCTAATGATAATTAAAATTTGGTGAAAACCCACAAACAATGTTTGGTTAGAGTTAGAAGGATAATAAGTAATTGAACATCGTATCTTGTCACACATTTTCATATTCCATCTGGTTGAAGATGGAACTATGAATGACTTGTTCTTTTTTCAAGTGATGATAGGTTTGTCTTTTACGCCACCACGATAAGGGTAGGATTGTCTTTCTACACCACCAATGTTCTTGTTGGTTAATATTAAATTGTGTCATCGACATTTTCAAACTTGATCTTGTCATCACGAAAATACTTGTTCTCGAACATCATCTCCTATCATTCACACTTTTACGCTTTATCTTGTTAAACATGGCGTCATGTAAACATCAACATCGTTTTTCAGTTCGGGGGTAGTTTTGTATTTTTACCCCACCGGTGTATAGACTTGCTCTTTATCACTTTTTGCATATTTTTTTCGCATACTAGTCATCAATAAGAGTACTCGTTAGAAACGATCGCATCAAAATTAAGGTATGGTGAATACCCACATGCGTTATATTGTAAAAGTTTCAGGTTATAAGTAACTTAACATGGTATCTTGTCAATGACACTTCCATATTTCATCTTGTGGTACATGGCATTATAAATGCCTTATTGTTTTGTCATACAAGGATAGGCTTGTGTTTTTAACCTGCCACCGTGTACCTTTCTAATTTCCCTCAATTCATTTGGTCAATCTCTAACAATATCCATCACAAACGTAAGTGTTGGTTAACATCATATCGTGCAATCCACATTTTCAAACTTGTTCTCGTTGACCACAACGCCAAGTATAACTCGACATAGATATCTACTTCAAGGGTAGTTTTCTCGTTTTACCCCCACCATCGTGAAGTCCTTGTTGGAGACAATAGACCTGCTTAGTTCGCTAATGATAATCAAAGTTTGGTGAAAACCCACAAACATCGTATAGCAAGAGTTACAACAATAATAAGTAACTGAATATCGTATTTTGTCACTCACACTTTCATATTCCACCTGGTTGAAGATGGCACTATGAATGGCTTTATGTTGATTTCTCATATAAGGATAGATTCATCCTTTTATACTACCACCATATGGTTGGGTTTGTCAATGTCTTGTTGCTTAAAATTATATTGTGTAATCAACATTTTCACAATTGTTTTGTTGACGACAATTTCGGTCCTGGTGAAATTGACATCATGAATACCTTATCATTGTTTTCTCACACAGGGGTACGTTTGCCTTTCTACCCCGCCTCCGTGTAGCCAACTTATTTCTCTTATTTCACCTAGTCAATCACTAATTAGAGCAATCACCAAAAGATTTGTTCTCGAACATCATCCCCTATCATGTAGGTTTCCGATTTCTTGTACTGAACATTGTCACTCACAGTTTCATATTTCATCTTGTTGAAGATGGCATTATGAATGTCTTGTTGTTTTCTCACATAAGGGTAGGTTTGTCATTCTACCCTTCCATCGTTTAGCTCACCTTTTTTTTCATAAGGTCAAGCTCTTATTGTAGCCATGACCAGAGTACTAGCCGTTGAACATCTTATCTTGTCATTCACACTTCCATTGAACATTTTATCTTGTGATTCACACTTCTACACGATCTTGCTGAACACGAAAACATGTACGCATCAACAGGTATATCTATTTCAGGGGTAGTTTTGTCTTCGTATACCTCCACTCTGTAGTCGTGGTATTTATATCCTTTCGCAGACCCTTTTCTCTTGCAACTTATTAAAAAAGTACTTGTTGGAGTCGAAAGTCACACTCAATTCGCATTACCAAATTAAAGTATGCTCAAAACCCACATGGTTTATGTTATTAGAGTTTCATTGATTAAAACTAACAGAACATTGTGTCTTGTCACAAAATTTCAGATTTCGTCAACAGAATATCGTGTCTTGTCACACAAATTCACATTCCCTCTTGTTGAAGATGACATCATGAATACCCTATTATTGTTTTCTCACACAGGGGTACCTTTGTTTTTCTATCACGCCTTCGAGTAGCCACCTTATTTCTCTTGTTTCACATGATCAATCACTAACAGCAGCCATCACCATAATAATTGTTTTCGAGCAGCATCTCCTATCATTCACACTTTTACGCTTTATCTTGTTGAAAATGACGACACCCAATATCTGTTGCCTTGTTATTGTGTTGTCACATCGGGATATGTTTGTCTTCTTACCGAGCCAACATGTAGCTTTCCAATTTCTCTAATTTCATCGGGTCAATCTCTAACAATATCCAACAACCACGTAATTGTTGTTTAACATTATATCATGTCATCAACATTTTCAAACTGGTTCTTACTGACCACAACACCATGTATACATCGAAATAGAAATCTACTTTTGGGGTAGTTTTAACTTTTTACGCAGATCATCGTGTAGCCCTTGTTGGAGACGAGAGACCCTAGAGGTTCGCTAATGATAATTAAAATTCGGTGAAAACCCACAAACATTATATAGTTAATGTGTTTAGCATAATAATTAATTGAACATCCTATCTTGACACTCACAACTTCATATTCCATCATGTTGAAGATAGAATTATGAAAGTTTGATTGTTGTTTTCTCACGTAAGGGTAGGTTTGTCTTTAAACCCCGCCATCGTGTCGATCTTTTATTTTTCTTATTTTATATGGTCATCCTCTTATTGTAGTCATCACCTGAGTACTAGACGTTGAACATCATACCTTGTGATTCATACTTCGATATGATCTTGTTGAATACGACACCATGTATACATCAGCATAGATATCTATTTTAAAGGTAGTTTTGTCTTCCTACCCCTCCACTTTGTAGTCGTGGTATTTATATCTTTCTGCAGACCCTTTTCCCATGCAACGTATTACAAAAGTATTTGTTGAAGTCGAAAGTCCCACTCAATTCACACTACCAGATTAAAGTATGCTCAAAACCCATATGGGTTATGTTGATAGAGTTTTATTGATTATAACAAAGAGAACATTGTTTCTTGTTACACACAATTTCACATTCCGTTAACAGAACATCGTGTCTTGTCACAAACAATTTAAAATTTTGTCTTGTTAAAGATGACATCATGAATATCCTATCATTGTTTTCTCACATAAGGGTACGTTTGTCTTTCAACCCCGCCTTCGTGTAGCCACCTTATTTCTCTCATTTCGCCTGATTAATCACCATCTGCAGCCATAACCATAATACTTGTTCTTGAACATCATCTCCTACCACTCACACTTTTACGCTTTATCTTATTGAACATGGCATCATATAAACATGAGCATCATTTTTCATTTTGGGGTAGTTTTGTATTTTTACCCTATCGGTGTGTAGACTTGCTATTTATCACTTTTTGCATACTAGCCATCAATAAAAGTACTCGTAAGAAATGATTGCATCAAAAATAAAGTATAGTGAATACCCACATGGGTTATATTGCTAAAGTTTCAAGTAATAGGTAACTGAACATCGTACCTTGTCAATGACACTTCTATATTTCATCTTGTTTTACATGGGATTATGAATGCCTTTCCTATTGTTTTGTCATACAGGGATAGGTTTGTCTTTTTACCCTACCACCGGGTACTTTTCCAATTTCTCTCATTCCATCTGATCAATTTATTACAATATTCATCACCAATGTACGTGTTGCTCAACATCATATCGTGTCATCCACATTTGAAAACTTGTTCTTGTTGATCACAATGCCTTGTATACATCGAAATAGATATCTACTTGAGGGGGAGCTTTGTCTTTTTACCCTCACTATTGTGAAGTCCTTGTTGGAGACGATAGACCCGCTTAGTTCGCTAATGATAATTAAAATTTGGTGAAAACCCACAAACAATGTTTGGTTAGAGTTAGAAGGATAATAAGTAATTGAACATCGTATCTTGTCACACATTTTCATATTCCATCTGGTTGAAGATGGAACTATGAATGACTTGTTCTTTTTTCAAGTGATGATAGGTTTGTCTTTTACGCCACCACGATAAGGGTAGGATTGTCTTTCTACACCACCAATGTTCTTGTTGGTTAATATTAAATTGTGTCATCGACATTTTCAAACTTGATCTTGTCATCACGAAAATACTTGTTCTCGAACATCATCTCCTATCAATCACACTTTTACGCTTTATCTTGTTAAACATGGCGTCATGTAAACATCAACATCGTTTTTCAGTTCGGGGGTAGTTTTGTATTTTTACCCCACCGGTGTATAGACTTGCTCTTTATCACTTTTTGCATATTTTTTTCGCATACTAGTCATCAATAAGAGTACTCGTTAGAAACGATCGCATCAAAATTAAGGTATGGTGAATACCCACATGCGTTATATTGTAAAAGTTTCAGGTTATAAGTAACTTAACATGGTATCTTGTCAATGACACTTCCATATTTCATCTTGTGGTACATGGCATTATAAATGCCTTATTGTTTTGTCATACAAGGATAGGCTTGTGTTTTTAACCTGCCACCGTGTACCTTTCTAATTTCCCTCAATTCATTTGGTCAATCTCTAACAATATCCATCACAAACGTAAGTGTTGGTTAACATCATATCGTGCAATCCACATTTTCAAACTTGTTCTCGTTGACCACAACGCCAAGTATAACTCGACATAGATATCTACTTCAAGGGTAGTTTTCTCGTTTTACCCCCACCATCGTGAAGTCCTTGTTGGAGACAATAGACCTGCTTAGTTCGCTAATGATAATCAAAGTTTGGTGAAAACCCACAAACATCGTATAGCAAGAGTTACAACAATAATAAGTAACTGAATATCGTATTTTGTCACTCACACTTTCATATTCCACCTGGTTGAAGATGGCACTATGAATGGCTTTATGTTGATTTCTCATATAAGGATAGATTCATCCTTTTAAACTACCACCATATGGTTGGGTTTGTCAATGTCTTGTTGCTTAAAATTATATTGTGTAATCAACATTTTCACAATTGTTTTGTTGACGACAATTTCGGTCCTGGTGAAATTGACATCATGAATACCTTATCATTGTTTTCTCACACAGGGGTACGTTTGCCTTTCTACCCCGCCTCCGTGTAGCCAACTTATTTCTCTTATTTCTCTTATTTCACCTAGTCAATCACTAATTAGAGCAATCACCAAAAGATTTGTTCTCGAACATCATCCCCTATCATGTAGGTTTCCGATTTCTTGTACTGAACATTGTCACTCACAGTTTCATATTTCATCTTGTTGAAGATGGCATTATGAATGTCTTGTTGTTTTCTCACATAAGGGTAGGTTTGTCATTCTACCCTTCCATCGTTTAGCTCACCTTTTTTTTTCATAAGGTCAAGCTCTTATTGTAGCCATGACCAGAGTACTAGCCGTTGAACATCTTATCTTGTCATTCACACTTCCATTGAACATTTTATCTTGTGATTCACACTTCTACACGATCTTGCTAAACACGAAAACATGTACGCATCAACAGGTATATCTATTTCAGGGGTAGTTTTGTCTTCGTATACCTCCACTCTGTAGTCGTGGTATTTATATCCTTTCGCAGACCCTTTTCTCTTGCAACTTATTAAAAAAGTACTTGTTGGAGTCGAAAGTCACACTCAATTCGCATTACCAAATTAAAGTATGCTCAAAACCCACATGGTTTATGTTATTAGAGTTTCATTGATTAAAACTAACAGAACATTGTGTCTTGTCACAAAATTTCAGATTTCGTCAACAGAATATCGTGTCTTGTCACACAAATTCACATTCCCTCTTGTTGAAGATGACATCATGAATACCCTATTATTGTTTTCTCACACAGGGGTACCTTTGTTTTTCTATCACGCCTTCGAGTAGCCACCTTATTTCTCTTGTTTCACATGATCAATCACTAACAGCAGCCATCACCATAATAATTGTTTTCGAGCAGCATCTCCTATCATTCACACTTTTACGCTTTATCTTGTTGAAAATGACGACACCCAATATCTGTTGCCTTGTTATTGTGTTGTCACATCGGGATATGTTTGTCTTCTTACCGAGCCAACATGTAGCTTTCCAATTTCTCTAATTTCATCGGGTCAATCTCTAACAATATCCAACAACCACGTAATTGTTGTTTAACATTATATCATGTCATCAACATTTTCAAACTGGTTCTTACTGACCACAACACCATGTATACATCGAAATAGAAATCTACTTTTGGGGTAGTTTTAACTTTTTACGCAGATCATCGTGTAGCCCTTGTTGGAGACGAGAGACCCTAGAGGTTCGCAAATGATAATTAAAATTCGGTGAAAACCCACAAACATTATATAGTTAATGTGTTTAGCATAATAATTAATTGAACATCCTATCTTGACACTCACAACTTCATATTCCATCATGTTGAAGATAGAATTATGAAAGTTTGATTGTTGTTTTCTCACGTAAGGGTAGGTTTGTCTTTAAACCCCGCTATCGTGTCGATCTTATATTTTTCTTATTTTATATGGTCATCCTCTTATTGTAGTCATCACCTGAGTACTAGACGTTGAACATCATACCTTGTGATTCATACTTCGATATGATCTTGTTGAATACGACACCATGTATACATCAGCATAGATATCTATTTTAAAGGTAGTTTTGTCTTCCTACCCCTCCACTTTGTAGTCGTGGTATTTATATCTTTCTGCAGACCCTTTTCCCATGCAACGTATTACAAAAGTATTTGTTGAAGTCGAAAGTCCCACTCAATTCACACTACCAGATTAAAGTATGCTCAAAACCATTATGGGTTATGTTGATAGAGTTTTATTGATTATAACAAAGAGAACATTGTTTCTTGTTACACACAATTTCACATTCTGTTAACAGAACATCGTGTCTTGTCACAAACAATTTAAAATTTTGTCTTGTTAAAGATGACATCATGAATATCCTATCATTGTTTTCTCACATAAGGGTACGTTTGTCTTTCAACCCCGCCTTAGTGTAGCCACCTTATTTCTCTCATTTTGCCCGATTAATCATCATCTGCAGCCATAACCATAATACTTGTTCTTGAACATCATCTCCTACCACTCACACTTTTACGCTTTATCTTATTGAACATGGCATCATATAAACATGAGCATCATTTTTCATTTTGGGGTAGTTTTGTATTTTTACCCTATCGGTGTGTAGACTTGCTATTTATCACTTTTTGCATACTAGCCATCAATAAAAGTACTCGTAAAAAATGATTGCATCAAAAATAAAGTATAGTGAATACCCACATGGGTTATATTGCTAAAGTTTCAAGTAATAGGTAACTGAACATCGTACCTTGTCAATGACACTTCTATATTTCATCTTGTTTTACATGGGATTATGAATGCCTTTCCTATTGTTTTGTCATACAGGGATAGGTTTGTCTTTTTACCCTACCACCGAGTACTTTTCCAATTTCTCTCATTCCATCTGATCAATTTATTACAATATTCATCACCAATGTACGTGTTGCTCAACATCATATCGTGTCATCCACATTTGAAAACTTGTTCTTGTTGATCACAATGCCTTGTATACATCGAAATAGATATCTACTTGAGGGGGAGCTTTGTCTTTTTACCCTCACTATTGTGAAGTCCTTGTTGGAGACGATAGACCCGCTTAGTTCGCTAATGATACTTAAAATTTGGTGAAAACCTACAAACAATGTTTGGTTAGAGTTAGAAGGATAATAAGTAATTGAACATCGTATCTTGTCACACATTTTCATATTCCATCTGGTTGAAGATGGAACTATGAATGACTTGTTCTTTTTTCAAGTGATGATAGGTTTGTCTTTTACGCCACCACGATAAGGGTAGGATTGTCTTTCTACACCACCAATGTTCTTGTTGGTTAATATTAAATTGTGTCATCGACATTTTCAAACTTGATCTTGTCATCACGAAAATACTTGTTCTCGAACATCATCTCCTATCATTCACACTTTTACGCTTTATCTTGTTAAACATGGCGTCATGTAAACATCAACATCATTTTTCAGTTCGGGGGTAGTTTTGTATTTTTACCCCACCGGTGTATAGACTTGCTCTTTATCACTTTTTGCATATTTTTTTCGCATACTAGTCATCAATAAGAGTACTCGTTAGAAACGATCGCATCAAAATTAAGGTATGATCGCATCAAAATTAAGGTATGGTGAATACCCACATGCGTTATATTGTAAAAGTTTCAGGTTATAAGTAACTTAACATGGTATCTTGTCAATGACACTTCCATATTTCATCTTGTGGTACATGGCATTATAAATGCCTTATTGTTTTGTTATACAAGGATAGGCTTGTGTTTTTACCCTGCCACCGTGTACCTTTCTAATTTCCCTCAATTCATTTGGTCAATCTCTAACAATATCCATCACAAACGTAAGTGTTGGTTAACATCATATCGTGCAATCCACATTTTCAAACTTGTTCTCGTTGACCACAACGCCAAGTATAACTCGACATAGATATCTACTTCAAGGGTAGTTTTCTCGTTTTACCCCCACCATCGTGAAGTCCTTGTTGGAGACAATAGACCTGCTTAGTTCGCTAATGATAATCAAAGTTTGGTGAAAACCCACAAACATCGTATAGCAAGAGTTACAACAATAATAAGTAACTGAATATCGTATTTTGTCACTCACACTTTCATATTCCACCTGGTTGAAGATGGCACTATGAATGGCTTTATGTTGATTTCTCATATAAGGATAGATTCATCCTTTTATGCTACCACCATATGGTTGGGTTTGTCAATGTCTTGTTGCTTAAAATTATATTGTGTAATCAACATTTTCACAATTGTTTTGTTGACGACAATTTCGGTCCTGGTGAAATTGACATCATGAATACCTTATCATTGTTTTCTCACACAGGGGTACGTTTGCCTTTCTACCCCGCCTCCGTGTAGCCAACTTATTTCTCTTATTTCACCTAGTCAATCACTAATTAGAGCAATCACCAAAAGATTTGTTCTCGAACATCATCCCCTATCATGTAGGTTTCCGATTTCTTGTACTGAACATTGTCACTCACAGTTTCATATTTCATCTTGTTGAAGATGGCATTATGAATGTCTTGTTGTTTTCTCACATAAGGGTAGGTTTGTCATTCTACCCTTCCATCGTTTAGCTCACCTTTTTTTTTCATAAGGTCAAGCTCTTATTGTAGCCATGACCAGAGTACTAGCCGTTGAACATCTTATCTTGTCATTCACACTTCCATTGAACATTTTATCTTGTGATTCACACTTCTACACGATCTTGCTAAACACGAAAACATGTACGCATCAACAGGTATATCTATTTCAGGGGTAGTTTTGTCTTCGTATACCTCCACTCTGTAGTCGTGGTATTTATATCCTTTCGCAGACCCTTTTCTCTTGCAACTTATTAAAAAAGTACTTGTTGGAGTCGAAAGTCACACTCAATTCGCATTACCAAATTAAAGTATGCTCAAAACCCACATGGTTTATGTTATTAGAGTTTCATTGATTAAAACTAACAGAACATTGTGTCTTGTCACAAAATTTCAGATTTCGTCAACAGAATATCGTGTCTTGTCACACAAATTCACATTCCCTCTTGTTGAAGATGACATCATGAATACCCTATTATTGTTTTCTCACACAGGGGTACCTTTGTTTTTCTATCACGCCTTCGAGTAGCCACCTTATTTCTCTTGTTTCACATGATCAATCACTAACAGCAGCCATCACCATAATAATTGTTTTCGAGCAGCATCTCCTATCATTCACACTTTTACGCTTTATCTTGTTGAAAATGACGACACCCAATATCTGTTGCCTTGTTATTGTGTTGTCACATCGGGATATGTTTGTCTTCTTACCGAGCCAACATGTAGCTTTCCAATTTCTCTAATTTCATCGGGTCAATCTCTAACAATATCCAACAACCACGTAATTGTTGTTTAACATTATATCATGTCATCAACATTTTCAAACTGGTTCTTACTGACCACAACACCATGTATACATCGAAATAGAAATCTACTTTTGGGGTAGTTTTAACTTTTTACGCAGATCATCGTGTAGCCCTTGTTGGAGACGAGAGACCCTAGAGGTTCGCAAATGATAATTAAAATTCGGTGAAAACCCACAAACATTATATAGTTAATGTGTTTAGCATAATAATTAATTGAACATCCTATCTTGACACTCACAACTTCATATTCCATCATGTTGAAGATAGAATTATGAAAGTTAGATTGTTGTTTTCTCACGTAAGGGTAGGTTTGTCTTTATACCCCGCCATCGTGTCGATCTTTTATTTTTCTTATTTTATATGGTCATCCTCTTATTGTAGTCATCACCAGAGTACTAGACGTTGAACATCATACCTTGTGATTCATACTTCGATATGATCTTGTTGAATACGACACCATGTATACATCGGCATAGATATCTATTTTAAAGGTAGTTTTGTCTTCCTACCCCTCCACTTTGTAGTCGTGGTATTTATATCTTTCTGCAGACCCTTTTCCCATGCAACGTATTACAAAAGTATTTGTTGAAGTCGAAAGTCCCACTCAATTCACACTACCAGATTAAAGTATGCTCAAAACCATTATGGGTTATGTTGATAGAGTTTTATTGATTATAACAAAGAGAACATTGTTTCTTGTTACACACAATTTCACATTCCGTTAACAGAACATCGTGTCTTGTCACAAACAATTTAAAATTTTGTCTTGTTAAAGATGACATCATGAATATCCTATCATTGTTTTCTCACATAAGGGTACGTTTGTCTTTCAACCCCGCCTTAGTGTAGCCACCTTATTTCTCTCATTTTGCCCGATTAATCATCATCTGCAGCCATAACCATAATACTTGTTCTTGAACATCATCTCCTACCACTCACACTTTTACGCTTTATCTTATTGAACATGGCATCATATAAACATGAGCATCATTTTTCATTTTGGGGTAGTTTTGTATTTTTACCCTATCGGTGTGTAGACTTGCTATTTATCACTTTTTGCATACTAGCCATCAATAAAAGTACTCGTAAAAAATGATTGCATCAAAAATAAAGTATAGTGAATACCCACATGGGTTATATTGCTAAAGTTTCAAGTAATAGGTAACTGAACATCGTACCTTGTCAATGACACTTCTATATTTCATCTTGTTTTACATGGGATTATGAATGCCTTTCCTATTGTTTTGTCATACAGGGATAGGTTTGTCTTTTTACCCTACCACCGAGTACTTTTCCAATTTCTCTCATTCCATCTGATCAATTTATTACAATATTCATCACCAATGTACGTGTTGCTCAACATCATATCGTGTCATCCACATTTGAAAACTTGTTCTTGTTGATCACAATGCCTTGTATACATCGAAATAGATATCTACTTGAGGGGGAGCTTTGTCTTTTTACCCTCACTATTGTGAAGTCCTTGTTGGAGACGATAGACCCGCTTAGTTCGCTAATGATACTTAAAATTTGGTGAAAACCTACAAACAATGTTTGGTTAGAGTTAGAAGGATAATAAGTAATTGAACATCGTATCTTGTCACACATTTTCATATTCCATCTGGTTGAAGATGGAACTATGAATGACTTGTTCTTTTTTCAAGTGATGATAGGTTTGTCTTTTACGCCACCACGATAAGGGTAGGATTGTCTTTCTACACCACCAATGTTCTTGTTGGTTAATATTAAATTGTGTCATCGACATTTTCAAACTTGATCTTGTCATCACGAAAATACTTGTTCTCGAACATCATCTCCTATCATTCACACTTTTACGCTTTATCTTGTTAAACATGGCGTCATGTAAACATCAACATCGTTTTTCAGTTCGGGGGTAGTTTTGTATTTTTACCCCACCGGTGTATAGACTTGCTCTTTATCACTTTTGCATATTTTTTTCGCATACTAGTCATCAATAAGAGTACTCGTTAGAAACGATCGCATCAAAATTAAGGTATGGTGAATACCCACATGCGTTATATTGTAAAAGTTTCAGGTTATAAGTAACTTAACATGGTATCTTGTCAATGACACTTCCATATTTCATCTTGTGGTACATGGCATTATAAATGCCTTATTCTTTTGTCATACAAGGATAGGCTTGTGTTTTTACCCTGCCACCGTGTACCTTTCTAATTTCCCTCAATTCATTTGGTCAATCTCTAACAATATCCATCACAAACGTAAGTGTTGGTTAACATCATATCGTGCAATCCACATTTTCAAACTTGTTCTCGTTGACCACAACGCCAAGTATAACTCGACATAGATATCTACTTCAAGGGTAGTTTTCTCGTTTTACCCCCACCATCGTGAAGTCCTTGTTGGAGACAATAGACTTGCTTAGTTCGCTAATGATAATCAAAGTTTGGTGAAAACCCACAAACATCGTATAGCAAGAGTTACAACAATAATAAGTAACTGAATATCGTATTTTGTCACTCACACTTTCATATTCCACCTGGTTGAAGATGGCACTATGAATGGCTTTATGTTGATTTCTCATATAAGGATAGATTCATCCTTTTACACTACCACCATATGGTTGGGTTTGTCAATGTCTTGTTGCTTAAAATTATATTGTGTAATCAACATTTTCACAATTGTTTTGTTGACGACAATTTCGGTCCTGGAGAAATTGACATCATGAATACCTTATCATTGTTTTCTCACACAGGGGTACGTTTGCCTTTCTACCCCGCCTCCGTGTAGCCAACTTATTTCTCTTATTTCACCTAGTCAATCACTAATTAGAGCAATCACCAAAAGATTTGTTCTCGAACATCATCCCCTATCATGTAGGTTTCCGATTTCTTGTACTGAACATTGTCACTCACAGTTTCATATTTCATCTTGTTGAAGATGGCATTATGAATGTCTTGTTGTTTTCTCACATAAGGGTAGGTTTGTCATTCTACCCTTCCATCGTTTAGCTCACCTTTTTTTTTCATAAGGTCAAGCTCTTATTGTAGCCATGACCAGAGTACTAGCCGTTGAACATCTTATCTTGTCATTCACACTTCCATTGAACATTTTATCTTGTGATTCACACTTCTACACGATCTTGCTGAACACGAAAACATGTACGCATCAACAGGTATATCTATTTCAGGGGTAGTTTTGTCTTCGTATACCTCCACTCTGTAGTCGTGGTATTTATATCCTTTCGCAGACCCTTTTCTCTTGCAACTTATTAAAAAAGTACTTGTTGGAGTCGAAAGTCACACTCAATTCGCATTACCAAATTAAAGTATGCTCAAAACCCACATGGTTTATGTTATTAGAGTTTCATTGATTAAAACTAACAGAACATTGTGTCTTGTCACAAAATTTCAGATTTCGTCAACAGAATATCGTGTCTTGTCACACAAATTCACATTCCCTCTTGTTGAAGATGACATCATGAATACCCTATTATTGTTTTCTCACACAGGGGTACCTTTGTTTTTCTATCACGCCTTCGAGTAGCCACCTTATTTCTCTTGTTTCACATGATCAATCACTAACAGCAGCCATCACCATAATAATTGTTTTCGAGCAGCATCTCCTATCATTCACACTTTTACGCTTTATCTTGTTGAAAATGACGACACCCAATATCTGTTGCCTTGTTATTGTGTTGTCACATCGGGATATGTTTGTCTTCTTACCGAGCCAACATGTAGCTTTCCAATTTCTCTAATTTCATCGGGTCAATCTCTAACAATATCCAACAACCACGTAATTGTTGTTTAACATTATATCATGTCATCAACATTTTCAAACTGGTTCTTACTGACCACAACACCATGTATACATCGAAATAGAAATCTACTTTTGGGGTAGTTTTAACTTTTTACGCAGATCATCGTGTAGCCCTTGTTGGAGACGAGAGACCCTAGAGGTTCGCAAATGATAATTAAAATTCGGTGAAAACCCACAAACATTATATAGTTAATGTGTTTAGCATAATAATTAATTGAACATCCTATCTTGACACTCACAACTTCATATTCCATCATGTTGAAGATAGAATTATGAAAGTTAGATTGTTGTTTTCTCACGTAAGGGTAGGTTTGTCTTTATACCCCGCCATCGTGTCGATCTTTTATTTTTCTTATTTTATATGGTCATCCTCTTATTGTAGTCATCACCAGAGTACTAGACGTTGAACATCATACCTTGTGATTCATACTTCGATATGATCTTGTTGAATACGACACCATGTATACATCGGCATAGATATCTATTTTAAAGGTAGTTTTGTCTTCCTACCCCTCCACTTTGTAGTCGTGGTATTTATATCTTTCTGCAGACCCTTTTCCCATGCAACGTATTACAAAAGTATTTGTTGAAGTCGAAAGTCCCACTCAATTCACACTACCAGATTAAAGTATGCTCAAAACCATTATGGGTTATGTTGATAGAGTTTTATTGATTATAACAAAGAGAACATTGTTTCTTGTTACACACAATTTCACATTCCGTTAACAGAACATCGTGTCTTGTCACAAACAATTTAAAATTTTGTCTTGTTAAAGATGACATCATGAATATCCTATCATTGTTTTCTCACATAAGGGTACGTTTGTCTTTCAACCCCGCCTTAGTGTAGCCACCTTATTTCTCTCATTTTGCCCGATTAATCATCATCTGCAGCCATAACCATAATACTTGTTCTTGAACATCATCTCCTACCACTCACACTTTTACGCTTTATCTTATTGAACATGGCATCATATAAACATGAGCATCATTTTTCATTTTGGGGTAGTTTTGTATTTTTACCCTATCGGTGTGTAGACTTGCTATTTATCACTTTTTGCATACTAGCCATCAATAAAAGTACTCGTAAAAAATGATTGCATCAAAAATAAAGTATAGTGAATACCCACATGGGTTATATTGCTAAAGTTTCAAGTAATAGGTAACTGAACATCGTACCTTGTCAATGACACTTCTATATTTCATCTTGTTTTACATGGGATTATGAATGCCTTTCCTATTGTTTTGTCATACAGGGATAGGTTTGTCTTTTTACCCTACCACCGAGTACTTTTCCAATTTCTCTCATTCCATCTGATCAATTTATTACAATATTCATCACCAATGTACGTGTTGCTCAACATCATATCGTGTCATCCACATTTGAAAACTTGTTCTTGTTGATCACAATGCCTTGTATACATCGAAATAGATATCTACTTGAGGGGGAGCTTTGTCTTTTTACCCTCACTATTGTGAAGTCCTTGTTGGAGACGATAGACCCGCTTAGTTCGCTAATGATACTTAAAATTTGGTGAAAACCTACAAACAATGTTTGGTTAGAGTTAGAAGGATAATAAGTAATTGAACATCGTATCTTGTCACACATTTTCATATTCCATCTGGTTGAAGATGGAACTATGAATGACTTGTTCTTTTTTCAAGTGATGATAGGTTTGTCTTTTACGCCACCACGATAAGGGTAGGATTGTCTTTCTACACCACCAATGTTCTTGTTGGTTAATATTAAATTGTGTCATCGACATTTTCAAACTTGATCTTGTCATCACGAAAATACTTGTTCTCGAACATCATCTCCTATCATTCACACTTTTACGCTTTATCTTGTTAAACATGGCGTCATGTAAACATCAACATCGTTTTTCAGTTCGGGGGTAGTTTTGTATTTTTACCCCACCGGTGTATAGACTTGCTCTTTATCACTTTTGCATATTTTTTTCGCATACTAGTCATCAATAAGAGTACTCGTTAGAAACGATCGCATCAAAATTAAGGTATGGTGAATACCCACATGCGTTATATTGTAAAAGTTTCAGGTTATAAGTAACTTAACATGGTATCTTGTCAATGACACTTCCATATTTCATCTTGTGGTACATGGCATTATAAATGCCTTATTCTTTTGTCATACAAGGATAGGCTTGTGTTTTTACCCTGCCACCGTGTACCTTTCTAATTTCCCTCAATTCATTTGGTCAATCTCTAACAATATCCATCACAAACGTAAGTGTTGGTTAACATCATATCGTGCAATCCACATTTTCAAACTTGTTCTCGTTGACCACAACGCCAAGTATAACTCGACATAGATATCTACTTCAAGGGTAGTTTTCTCGTTTTACCCCCACCATCGTGAAGTCCTTGTTGGAGACAATAGACTTGCTTAGTTCGCTAATGATAATCAAAGTTTGGTGAAAACCCACAAACATCGTATAGCAAGAGTTACAACAATAATAAGTAACTGAATATCGTATTTTGTCACTCACACTTTCATATTCCACCTGGTTGAAGATGGCACTATGAATGGCTTTATGTTGATTTCTCATATAAGGATAGATTCATCCTTTTACACTACCACCATATGGTTGGGTTTGTCAATGTCTTGTTGCTTAAAATTATATTGTGTAATCAACATTTTCACAATTGTTTTGTTGACGACAATTTCGGTCCTGGAGAAATTGACATCATGAATACCTTATCATTGTTTTCTCACACAGGGGTACGTTTGCCTTTCTACCCCGCCTCCGTGTAGCCAACTTATTTCTCTTATTTCACCTAGTCAATCACTAATTAGAGCAATCACCAAAAGATTTGTTCTCGAACATCATCCCCTATCATGTAGGTTTCCGATTTCTTGTACTGAACATTGTCACTCACAGTTTCATATTTCATCTTGTTGAAGATGGCATTATGAATGTCTTGTTGTTTTCTCACATAAGGGTAGGTTTGTCATTCTACCCTTCCATCGTTTAGCTCACCTTTTTTTTTCATAAGGTCAAGCTCTTATTGTAGCCATGACCAGAGTACTAGCCGTTGAACATCTTATCTTGTCATTCACACTTCCATTGAACATTTTATCTTGTGATTCACACTTCTACACGATCTTGCTGAACACGAAAACATGTACGCATCAACAGGTATATCTATTTCAGGGGTAGTTTTGTCTTCGTATACCTCCACTCTGTAGTCGTGGTATTTATATCCTTTCGCAGACCCTTTTCTCTTGCAACTTATTAAAAAAGTACTTGTTGGAGTCGAAAGTCACACTCAATTCGCATTACCAAATTAAAGTATGCTCAAAACCCACATGGTTTATGTTATTAGAGTTTCATTGATTAAAACTAACAGAACATTGTGTCTTGTCACAAAATTTCAGATTTCGTCAACAGAATATCGTGTCTTGTCACACAAATTCACATTCCCTCTTGTTGAAGATGACATCATGAATACCCTATTATTGTTTTCTCACACAGGGGTACCTTTGTTTTTCTATCACGCCTTCGAGTAGCCACCTTATTTCTCTTGTTTCACATGATCAATCACTAACAGCAGCCATCACCATAATAATTGTTTTCGAGCAGCATCTCCTATCATTCACACTTTTACGCTTTATCTTGTTGAAAATGACGACACCCAATATCTGTTGCCTTGTTATTGTGTTGTCACATCGGGATATGTTTGTCTTCTTACCGAGCCAACATGTAGCTTTCCAATTTCTCTAATTTCATCGGGTCAATCTCTAACAATATCCAACAACCACGTAATTGTTGTTTAACATTATATCATGTCATCAACATTTTCAAACTGGTTCTTACTGACCACAACACCATGTATACATCGAAATAGAAATCTACTTTTGGGGTAGTTTTAACTTTTTACGCAGATCATCGTGTAGCCCTTGTTGGAGACGAGAGACCCTAGAGGTTCGCTAATGATAATTAAAATTCGGTGAAAACCCACAAACATTATATAGTTAATGTGTTTAGCATAATAATTAATTGAACATCCTATCTTGACACTCACAACTTCATATTCCATCATGTTGAAGATAGAATTATGAAAGTTAGATTGTTGTTTTCTCACGTAAGGGTAGGTTTGTCTTTATACCCCGCCATCGTGTCGATCTTTTATTTTTCTTATTTTATATGGTCATCCTCTTATTGTAGTCATCACCTGAGTACTAGACGTTGAACATCATACCTTGTGATTCATACTTCGATATGATCTTGTTGAATACGACACCATGTATACATCAGCATAGATATCTATTTTAAAGGTAGTTTTGTCTTCCTACCCCTCCACTTTGTAGTCGTGGTATTTATATCTTTCTGCAGACCCTTTTCCCATGCAACGTATTACAAAAGTATTTGTTGAAGTCGAAAGTCCTACTCAATTCACACTACCAGATTAAAGTATGCTCAAAACCCATATGGGTTATGTTGATAGAGTTTTATTGATTATAACAAAGGGAACATTGTTTCTTGTTACACACAATTTCACATTCCGTTAACAGAACATCGTGTCTTGTCACAAACAATTTAAAATTTTGTCTTGTTAAAGATGACATCATGAATATCCTATCATTGTTTTCTCACATAAGGGTACGTTTGTCTTTCAACCCCGCCTTCGTGTAGCCACCTTATTTCTCTCATTTCGCCCGATTAATCACCATCTGCAGCCATCACCATAATACTTGTTCTTGAACATCATCTCCTACCACTCACACTTTTACGCTTTATCTTATTGAACATGGCATCATATAAACATGAGCATCATTTTTCATTTTGGGGTAGTTTTGTATTTTTACCCTATCGGTGTGTAGACTTGCTATTTATCACTTTTTGCATACTAGCCATCAATAAAAGTACTCGTAAAAAATGATTGCATCAAAAATAAAGTATAGTGAATACCCACATGGGTTATATTGCTAAAGTTTCAAGTAATAGGTAACTGAACATCGTACCTTGTCAATGACACTTCTATATTTCATCTTGTTTTACATGGGATTATGAATGCCTTTCCTATTGTTTTGTCATACAGGGATAGGTTTGTCTTTTTACCCTACCACCGGGTACTTTTCCAATTTCTCTCATTCCATCTGATCAATTTATTACAATATTCATCACCAATGTACGTGTTGCTCAACATCATATCGTGTCATCCACATTTTAAAACTTGTTCTTGTTGATCACAATGCCTTGTATACATCGAAATAGATATCTACTTGAGGGGGAGCTTTGTCTTTTTACCCTCACTATTGTGAAGTCCTTGTTGGAGACGATAGACCCGCTTAGTTCGCTAATGATAATTAAAATTTGGTGAAAACCCACAAACAATGTTTGGTTAGAGTTAGAAGGATAATAAGTAATTGAACATCGTATCTTGTCACACATTTTCATATTCCATCTGGTTGAAGATGGAACTATGAATGACTTGTTCTTTTTTCAAGTGATGATAGGTTTGTCTTTTACGCCACCACGATAAGGGTAGGATTGTCTTTCTACACCACCAATGTTCTTGTTGGTTAATATTAAATTGTGTCATCGACATTTTCAAACTTGATCTTGTCATCACGAAAATACTTGTTCTCGAACATCATCTCCTATCATTCACACTTTTACGCTTTAACTTGTTAAACATGGCGTCATGTAAACATCAACATCGTTTTTCAGTTCGGGGGTAGTTTTGTATTTTTACCCCACCGGTTTATACACTTGCTCTTTATCACTTTTTGCATATTTTTTTCGCATACTAGTCATCAATAAGAGTACTCGTTAGAAACGATCGCATCAAAATTAAGGTATGGTGAATACCCACATGCGTTATATTGTAAAAGTTTCAGGTTATAAGTAACTTAACATGGTATCTTGTCAATGACACTTCCATATTTCATCTTGTGGTACATGGCATTATAAATGCCTTATTGTTTTGTCATACAAGGATAGGCTTGTGTTTTTACCCTGCCACCGTGTACCTTTCTAATTTCCCTCAATTCATTTGGTCAATCTCTAACAATATCCATCACAAACGTAAGTGTTGGTTAACATCATATCGTGCAATCCACATTTTCAAACTTGTTCTCGTTGACCACAACGCCAAGTATAACTCGACATAGATATCTACTTCAAGGGTAGTTTTCTCGTTTTACCCCCACCATCGTGAAGTCCTTGTTGGAGACAATAGACCTGCTTAGTTCGCTAATGATAATCAAAGTTTGGTGAAAACCCACAAACATCGTATAGCAAGAGTTACAACAATAATAAGTAACTGAATATCGTATTTTGTCACTCACACTTTCATATTCCACCTGGTTGAAGATGGCACTATGAATGGCTTTATGTTGATTTCTCATATAAGGATAGATTCATCCTTTTACACTACCACCATATGGTTGGGTTTGTCAATGTCTTGTTGCTTAAAATTATATTGTGTAATCAACATTTTCACAATTGTTTTGTTGACGACAATTTCGGTCCTCGTGAAATTGACATCATGAATACCTTATCATTGTTTTCTCACACAGGGGTACGTTTGCCTTTCTACCCCGCCTCCGTGTAGCCAACTTATTTCTCTTATTTCTCTTATTTCACCTAGTCAATCACTAATTAGAGCAATCACCAAAAGATTTGTTCTCGAACATCATCCCCTATCATGTAGGTTTCCGATTTCTTGTACTGAACATTGTCACTCACAGTTTCATATTTCATCTTGTTGAAGATGGCATTATGAATGTCTTGTTGTTTTCTCACATAAGGGTAGGTTTGTCATTCTACCCTTCCATCGTTTAGCTCACCTTTTTTTTTCATAAGGTCAAGCTCTTATTGTAGCCATGACCAGAGTACTAGCCGTTGAACATCTTATCTTGTCATTCACACTTCCATTGAACATTTTATCTTGTGATTCACACTTCTACACGATCTTGCTGAACACGAAAACATGTACGCATCAACAGGTATATCTATTTCAGGGGTAGTTTTGTCTTCGTATACCTCCACTCTGTAGTCGTGGTATTTATATCCTTTCGCAGACCCTTTTCTCTTGCAACTTATTAAAAAAGTACTTGTTGGAGTCGAAAGTCACACTCAAGTCGCATTACCAAATTAAAGTATGCTCAAAACCCACATGGTTTATGTTATTAGAGTTTCATTGATTAAAACTAACAGAACATTGTGTCTTGTCACAAAATTTCAGATTTCGTCAACAGAATATCGTGTCTTGTCACACAAATTCACATTCCCTCTTGTTGAATATGACATCATGAATACCCTATTATTGTTTTCTCACACAGGGGTACCTTTGTTTTTCTATCACGCCTTCGAGTAGCCACCTTATTTCTCTTGTTTCACATGATCAATCACTAACAGCAGCCATCACCATAATAATTGTTTTCGAGCAGAATCTCCTATCATTCACACTTTTACGCTTTATCTTTTTGAAAATGACGACACCCAATATCTGTTGCCTTGTTATTGTGTTGTCACATCGGGATATGTTTGTCTTCTTACCGAGCCAACATGTAGCTTTCCAATTTCTCTAATTTCATCGGGTCAATCTCTAACAATATCCAACAACCACGTAATTGTTGTTTAACATTATATCATGTCATCAACATTTTCAAACTGGTTCTTACTGACCACAACACCATGTATACATCGAAATAGAAATCTACTTTTGGGGTAGTTTTAACTTTTTACGCAGATCATCGTGTAGCCCTTGTTGGAGACGAGAGACCCTAGAGGTTCGCTAATGATAATTAAAATTCGGTGAAAACCCACAAACATTATATAGTTAATGTGTTTAGCATAATAATTAATTGAACATCCTATCTTGACACTCACAACTTCATATTCCATCATGTTGAAGATAGAATTATGAAAGTTTGATTGTTGTTTTCTCACGTAAGGGTAGGTTTGTCTTTAAACCCCGCCATCGTGTCGATCTTTTATTTTTCTTATTTTATATGGTCATCCTCTTATTGTAGTCATCACCTGAGTACTAGACGTTGAACATCATACCTTGTGATTCATACTTCGATATGATCTTGTTGAATACGACACCATGTATACATCAGCATAGATATCTATTTTAAAGGTAGTTTTGTCTTCCTACCCCTCCACTTTGTAGTCGTGGTATTTATATCTTTCTGCAGACCCTTTTCCCATGCAACGTATTACAAAAGTATTTGTTGAAGTCGAAAGTCCTACTCAATTCACACTACCAGATTAAAGTATGCTCAAAACCCATATGGGTTATGTTGATAGAGTTTTATTGATTATAACAAAGAGAACATTGTTTCTTGTTACACACAATTTCACATTCCGTTAACAGAACATCGTGTCTTGTCACAAACAATTTAAAATTTTGTCTTGTTAAAGATGACATCATGAATATCCTATCATTGTTTTCTCACATAAGGGTACGTTTGTCTTTCAACCCCGCCTTCGTGTAGCCACCTTATTTCTCTCATTTCGCCCGATTAATCACCATCTGCAGCCATCACCATAATACTTGTTCTTGAACATCATCTCCTACCACTCACACTTTTACGCTTTATCTTATTGAACATGGCATCATATAAACATGAGCATCATTTTTCATTTTGGGGTAGTTTTGTATTTTTACCCTATCGGTGTGTAGACTTGCTATTTATCACTTTTTGCATACTAGCCATCAATAAAAGTACTCGTAAAAAATGATTGCATCAAAAATAAAGTATAGTGAATACCCACATGGGTTATATTGCTAAAGTTTCAAGTAATAGGTAACTGAACATCGTACCTTGTCAATGACACTTCTATATTTCATCTTGTTTTACATGGGATTATGAATGCCTTTCCTATTGTTTTGTCATACAGGGATAGGTTTGTCTTTTTACCCTACCACCGGGTACTTTTCCAATTTCTCTCATTCCATCTGATCAATTTATTACAATATTCATCACCAATGTACGTGTTGCTCAACATCATATCGTGTCATCCACATTTTAAAACTTGTTCTTGTTGATCACAATGCCTTGTATACATCGAAATAGATATCTACTTGAGGGGGAGCTTTGTCTTTTTACCCTCACTATTGTGAAGTCCTTGTTGGAGACGATAGACCCGCTTAGTTCGCTAATGATAATTAAAATTTGGTGAAAACCCACAAACAATGTTTGGTTAGAGTTAGAAGGATAATAAGTAATTGAACATCGTATCTTGTCACACATTTTCATATTCCATCTGGTTGAAGATGGAACTATGAATGACTTGTTCTTTTTTCAAGTGATGATAGGTTTGTCTTTTACGCCACCACGATAAGGGTAGGATTGTCTTTCTACACCACCAATGTTCTTGTTGGTTAATATTAAATTGTGTCATCGACATTTTCAAACTTGATCTTGTTGACCACAACATCATGTATACATCGACATAGAAATCAAATTCAGGAGTAGTGTTGTCTTTTTACCCAGACCATCGTATAGTCCTTGTCGGAGACGAGAGATCGACTAGGTTCGCTAATGATAATTAAAGTTTAGTTAAAACTTATTTACATTATATAATTAAAGTTTCAAGGACAATAACTAAATCAACATCGTATCTTATCACTCACAGTTTCATAATCCATCTTGTTGAAGATGGCATTATGAATGTCTTGTTGTTTTCTCACGTAAGGGTTAAGCTTGTCTTTCTTTCTACCCCGCCATCGTGTAGCCACCGTATTTCTCTCATTTCGCCCGATCAATCACCATCAACAGCCATCACCAAAATACTTATTCTCGAACATCATCTCCTACCATTCACACTTTTAAGATTTACCTTGTTGAACATGGCGTCATGTAAACCAGCATCAATTTTCAGTTTTGGAGTAGTTTTTTGTTTTAATCACACTGATGTGTAGACTTGCTATTTATTACTTTTCGCAGGTTTTTCACATGCTAGACATTAATAAAAGTACTCTTTGGAAACGATCGCATCAAAATCAAAGTATGGTGAATACCCACATGGGTTATGTTGTTAGCATTTCATTGATTATAACAAAAAGAATATTGTGTCTTGTCACACACATATTCACATTCAGTCAACAGAACATCGTGTCTTGTCACAGACTCACATATTCCGTCTTGCTGAAGATGACATCAAGAATACCCTATAATTGTTTTCTCACATAGGGGTACGTTTGTCATTACAACTGGTCAATCACCAACAACAACAATCACCAAAATACTTGTTCTCGAACATCATCTCCTATCATTCACACTTTTACGCTTTATATTGTTGAACATGGTGTCATGTAAACATCAATATCCCTTATAAGTTCGGGGGTGGTTTTGTATTTTTACCTCACCAATGTGTAGACTTGTTATTTATTACTTTTTGCATGTTTTTTCGCATACTAGCCATCAATAAAAGCGCTCGTTAGAAACGATTGTATCAAAATTAAAGTATGGTGAATACCCTCATGCATTATATTGTTAGAGTTTCAAGTTATAGGTAACTGAACATCGTACCTTGTCAATGACACTTCCACATTTCACCTTGTTGTACATGGAATTATGAATAACTTTCTTATTGTTATGTTATGCAGGGAGAGGTTTGTCTTTTTACCCTACCACCGTATACTTTTCCAATTTCTCTCATTTCATCTGATCAATCTTTAACAATATTCATCACCAACATACGTCTTGCTTAACATCACATTGTGTCATCCACATTTTCAAACTTGTTCTTGTTGACCATAATGCGTTGTATACATCGAAATAGATATCTACTTGAGGGGTACTTTTGTCTTTTTACCTTCACTATCGTGAAGTCCTTGTTGGAGACAATAGACCCGCTTAGTTCGCTAATGATAATCGAAATTTGGTGAAAACCCACAAACACCGTTCTGTTGGAGTCACAAGGATAATAAGTAATTGAACATCGTATCTTGCCACACATTTTCATATTTCATCACGTTAAAGATGGCACTAAGAAGGACTTGTTATTTTTTCATGTAACGATGGGTTAGTCTTTTTACACCACGACCATAAGGGTATGTTTGTCTTTCTACACCACCAATGTTCTTGTCGGTTAATATCATATTGTGTCATCCATATTTTCAAACTTGTTCTTGTTGACCACAACACCATGTATACATCGACATAGAAATCAAATTTAGGGATAGTGTTGTCTTTTTACCCCGACCATCGTATAGTCCTTGTTGGAGATGAGAGACCCACTAGGTTCACTAATAATAATTAAAGTTTAGTGAAAATCCACAAATATTATATAGTTAAAGTTTTTAGGACAATAACTAAATGAACATCGTAGCTAGTCACTCATTTTCATATTTTATCTTGTTGAAGATGGCATTATGAATGTCTTGTTGATTTCTCACGAAAGGGTATGTTTGTCTTTCTACCCAGCCATCGTGTAGTTATCTTATTTTTTCATTTCATGTGTACAAGCTCTTATTGTAGCTATCACGAGAGTACTAGTTGTTGAACATCTTATCTTGTGATTCACACTTCCACACCATCTCGTTGAATACGACACCATCTATACATCAAAATACATATTTATTTCACTGGTAGTTTTGTCTTCCTACCCCCAAAACTATGTAGTCATTGTATTTATATTTTTTCGCAGACCCTTTTCTCATGCAACTTATAATAAAAGTACTTGTTGGAGTCTAAAATCCCAACTCAATTTGCATTAACAAATTAAAATATGCTCAAAACCCACGTATTATGTTGTTAGAGTTTCATTGATTATAACTACTAGAACATTGTGTTGTCATACACAATTTCACATTCCGTCAACAGAACATTGTGTCTTGTCACACAATTTCACATTTTGTCTTGTTGAAGATGACATCATGAATACCCTATCATTGTTTTCTGACACAGGGCAACGTTTGTCTTACTACCCTGCCTTCATGTAGATACCTTATTTCTCTCGTTTCGCCCAATCAATCACGAACAACAGCCATCACCAAAATATTTGTTCTCGAACATCAATTCCGATCATTCACACTTTTGCACTTTATCTTATTGAACATAGCGTCACCCAATAATTGTTGCCTTGTTAAAAGTACTAGTCATACCGAGATAGGTTTGTCTTCTTACCCTACCAACGTGTAGCTTTTCAATTTCTCTCATTTCATCATGTCGATCTCTAACAATATTCATCAACCACGGAATTGTAGCTTAACATTATATCATGTCATCCACATTTCAAACTTGTTCTTATTGACCACAACACCATGTATACATCAACATATAAATCAAATTCAGGAGGAGTTTTGTCTTTTTACTGCAACCATCGTATAGTCCTTGTTGGAGAGAAGAGACCCGCTAAGTTGCTAATGATAATTAAAGTTCAGTGAAAACCCACAAACATTATATAGATAAAGTGTTAAGGACAATAACTAATTGAGCATCAAATAAACATCAGCATCATTTTTCAGTTCGGGGGTAGTTTTGTGTTTTTACCCCACTAATGTGTAGACTTGCTATTTATTACTTTTGGCATGTTTTTTCGCATACTAGCCATCAATAAAAGTACTCGTTGAAAACGATCGCATCAAAATCAAGGTATGGTTAATACCCACATGGGTTATTTTTCTCATTTTGTACGATAAATCTTTAAAAATGGCTATCACCAACATAGTTGTTGTTGAACATCATATTGTGTTGTTCACACTTTCGCGCATGTTCTAATTGAACACAACACAGTGTACACACCGACATAGTTTTGAATCTCATGGGTAGTTTTCTTTTTTAACCCCATAATTGTATAGTTGTACTACTTATAAAAGTACTTGTTGGATGAGGGGCAAAGAAAACACAATTAGTATTCTTAGAAATACTAAACATCAGCCAAAATCAAATTGCAGCCCTGTTAGATTCAGTGTAATAAAGTGTATTGCTAACATTTCCAATAATCTTCTTTAGAAAACTAAGAATTGCAGTTTAACCATCCGCCTTGCCTCCATCACTTGAGTTCTGACCCATAACAATCATTAACCGTAATGATATGATATTTTTATACTCCAAATTGTCTTTATATCGGGCTAGAAAATATTTGATCAATAGATACCTATCGTTAAAAACAACTACATAATATTCTTCTACTCCAAGTAGTCCTTATATGGGGCTTGAAAATATCCAATCTACACAAATCCCTGCCTCTGACAAACAAAAACTTCCAACATCATGCACAGGCTTTACTATAATTGTGATTGGGGTACTGTGCAGATAGTCAAGGGCAACTAAAGATGACCTGCATGACCCTGGAGCATGAGAGCATGAGTTGTAGCTGGCGTACGTGCATGGTATGTGGTGTTATGTATGTTTTGCTCTGTGCATAAGATCAACTTGCATTATATTTGAAATTTGATACTTTGGCAGCAACCAATCCTTGATAAAATGCACAACATATAAATCAGGCTTGCCAAATGGACATGCACCAGACACTATTATAACAGATAATACCATGAGAATGGTAAAGACTAACATGATTTATTTGTGATGTTGGGTGCAAATCACAAGTGTACCACTTTTTTAATGGAACATTTGATAAAGGCACTCATAATAGTGTAATAAAATGAAGTTAGACAATGATGTGTTAAACCCTAGGTAGAGAATTTGATCTCCAATGACCAAAATTTTCAGAAAAAAACCTGATAAGCTTTCCTGTTTAAGAAAATCAAGCTTAAGAGGCAAGGGTAAACTATAAACAACCCAATAAAATCATGTTAAACATAGATTGAATCAAATGCTTCCAATAGCATGCATGTGAATAAGCAATTCTGCAGAACCCAGAAAATTCTAATTCAAAAAGGAAACTAATTTGGAGTTTCACTGACATACCAACTAGTGCTAAGAAGGAATAGTGTGAAACTTACGACCATTTCGGCATGCATTTCACAACCTAGTTGTCATATTGTATGACTGCATAAAGATCGCTTGTTCCTGGAAATTTTGTATCAGTAAGTGGCATTATTTTCAAAATGGAACATTACTGGAACTGCCAATGAGTGTAAAAAATGCATTTGTTAGAAACTATTTTCACATGATAGCATTTTCTTGAGAAAAATATTATATAGCCCAGAGCCACCCAGAACTTCCATATAAATTGGTCAAAAAGACTGTGACCAAAAAGCCTCACCCAAACAGTGTTAATGGCTTATTTTTCTCTAATGATCAAGAGATGAACCAGAATTTACAAACCCATATTTCTATCTCAGATGGCTAAAATGCCTAGGGTTAGCTAACCACACCAAACAAGGATTCAGACAAAAAATACAAAAAAGATAATAAAGATAATGGCACATACATACATACGTGGATACATACATGCATACATACACATATATACATATATATACAAACTCGACATGAGGCCATGATAAAAAGAAACGAGCATCTCATCTTCATGACCATGCAAAGGTGTCTGAGTGCCTTACTGAAGTTACCCTAGATGGCAAAGATTCCTTTTTATCTTCTATCACTCCATCCAAAGTGATTTTCTATGTCCAAAGACCGAGTAGGTGTTAATGTGCATTGTGGTAGATAATTCTATTTGTTTAGGATATCAAAATGCAGATGTTGAGCCAGGTTAACTAGAAGGGCTCACTGTCTAGTTTGTCAGGATCATCGGGTTTCACAACAGTTTTAACACTTCTCATCCAATATTCACTCAAATTACTAACGCAATCATATTGGTCAACTCAAAATCAGTTTCAACATAAAAGAAAGATGGAAAACGATTTAGACCAGTCTACATTCTCCAAATCCATTAGGCAGCAAACTCAGATTCAACAAAATGAATCAATAAAGATAAAGGAGAAATGGAACCGACCTAAGGATCCATGGCAGGCAAATCCACACCCTTCTTCAAATTGATAAATAGCTGCCCATCATAAACCTCACGAAGGAACTGCCTGGTCAGATAAATATTTTGAAGGGTTAGAATCGACAAACAAGAAAGCATCCAAGACTATCTTAACAACCAAATGAATTTACAAAAGCGTGTCAACTTCACAGACAACACATACATCACTTAACCCAGAACTTCTTTGAAGAGAACATGCAAAATCTAAAACACAAAGAATCCTACAATTCACCAAAGGAAACAACCTCGCTTGAGTACAAATCATTCCAAAAGAAGATCGACACAATAGATCATGAATTTCCTACACGAGTTTGACTACAATCAAGAAAGGCGTTTGGCGGTGCGTATGCTAAAAACAAATGGATCGGGAAAAAAGAAAATAGCAAACGATCAAACCGTCTTACTCGGAGAGATACACCGTCTGGCACTAAGCTACGGCACACCGCTGCACCAAACTCACGCGTCCCCGCGTTCTCCTGCCTCAACTTGGCACCAATCTCATGCGTCCCCGTGTCCTCCTGCCTCAACGAGCAAGAAACCACGCTGAGATCAAAACCATCGCACACTAGATCCACAAAAACCAAAACCGGAGCAAGAAAAAATGAAAATCGAAAGAAAAAGGCAGGCAAACGCAGCTAAACTCATAAGCGGGCTCGTGTACGCTCAGAAGGCGAACCCAGAGAGAACGACGAAGATGTTGAGATCAAACGGGACGCGATCGTCCTCCCTCTCTGCACATTCCCAGGAATCCTCCGTCCGGTCGGGTTCCTTTCGCAAGAAGAAACACACCACGCAGCTCCGCAGCCTAGAACTCGCGTACAACGAAGGAGATCTCGAGACGAATCGCCTCGATTCGACGATCATCTCCGAGCTCTGAGCGTGGAGAGGGGATCGGAAGGGAAGCAGAAGCCTCGCAGGAGCGGCGACGAGAGTCGGCAGACGACGAAGGACGCTGACGGCGAGATTAGGGCTTCGAATGGACCGAGAATATCAGATCGTCTCTGGTTCTCGAGGGGAAAGGGGGAGGACGACGATGCGCTTAGCGGGAGCTTCCAGAGACGTCGATGTTCTGGTTCTTGTTCTTGGATTAGAGAGTGAAAGAGGTAACGTAACGAGTTTTAAATCTGGCTTGCGGATGGCGGTTGGCGGTTGGCACTTGGCGGGAGTACTTGCTTAATAAAGGTTTTTAATTGGGCGGAATTTATAATTTTGTCATTATCAAGAAAACCCGTAGGCGGTGCGTAATTGCGTATCGAGTACGCTTTAGGTGTAAACTCTGGTGCGGGTATGGATCGAATGAAATCGGTACTAATGTCGGTTGAAGAAAGCCTTTTTTAGGCCTGTCTCAGACGGATCCAATCAGATTTGGATCAGGATAAGAAATAATGGTGCTGAGCATAGTGACTAAACGCTTTTTTGGGTAAATATCGACAGCCACTTTCTCGTGATAAAAAATCAACTTTTCTTCCTGACATTTTTTGAAAAAAATGGTAATTTTTTTACTTGAAAATTAAAAGCGAGCTTTTTTTTATTGCAAAGAATACCATATATGACAATTTTAGTTTATGGAGTTTTGATCATAAAATATTAGTCAGCCTCACAATTTTTTTATTGCATAATTAGCAATTTAGTTTTTTCATGTCATTTTGTATTGTACAATTCTTTGGTTGTGCGATCATTTATCTGCGGCATTGTCGAGAAGAACTAAAAAAATCCGAAATGACACATGTTAAAGCTATTAAAATAATATTAAAAAATAAATTTAAGTATTCTTTTTATATTTATTAAAAATAGCCAATTCAGGCGTCAAGCATACCCATTTTATGCCGATAAGAGTACGCACTAGTACTGAACTCTTAACCCGTCCTGACCAATTGCTATTGAGCAACTATAATAAAATATTTTAGCGTTGGAATAACAAAAAAAACATCATGCTGAGTTCACTGGAGACTACACCCACATGTGTTACATTAGCCATCAATAAAAGTACTCGTTGAAAATCATCGCATCAAAATTAAAGTACGGTGAATACCCACATGTGTTATATTGTTAAAGTTACAAGTTGTAGGTATACCTTGTCAATGAAACTTTCACATTTCATCTTGTTGTACATGAGATTATGAATACCTTTCTTATTCCTTCGTCGTACACGGATAGGTTTATCTTTTTACTCTGCCACTGTGTACTTTTCAACTTCTCTCATTTCATCTAATCAATCTCAAACAATATTCATCACCAACGTATGTATTACTTAACATCATATTGTATCATCCACATTTTCAAACTTGTTCTTGTTCACCACAATGCCTTGTATACATCAAAATACATATCTATGTGAGGGGTAGTTTTGCCTTTTTACACTGACTTTCGTGAAGTCTTTGTTGGAGATGATAGACCCGCTTAGTTTGCTAATGATAATTCAAATTTGGTGAAAACCCACAAACATCATTTATTTAGAATTACAAGGATAATAAGTAATTGGACATCGTATCTTGTCACACATTTTCATATTCCATCTGGTTGAAGATGGCACTCTGAATGACTTGTTATTTCTGTAAGTAATGATAGGTTTGTCTTTTACACCACCACCATAGGGGTAGGATTATCTTTTTACACCACCAATGTTCTTGTTGGTTAATATTATATTGTGTCATCCACATTTTCAAACTTGTTCTTGTTGACCACAACACCATTTATACATCGACTTAGAAATCATATTCAAGGATCGTCTGGTCTTTTTACCCCGACCATCGTATAGTTCTTGTTGGAGATGAGAGACCCGCTAAGTTTGCTAATGATAATTAAAGCTTAGTTAAAACCCACAAACATTATATAGTTAACATTTTAAGGACAATAACTAAATGAACATTGTATCTTGTCACTCACAGTTTCATATTCCATCTTGTTGAAGATGACATTATGAATGTCTTGTGGTTTTTTTACGTAAGGGTAGGTTTGTCTTTCTACGCCAACATCGTGCAACCTTCAATTTTTCTTCTTTTATATAGACAAACTGTTATTGTAGCCATCGCGAGAGTACTAGCTGTTGAACATCTTATCTTTTCATTCACACTTCCACACCATCTTGTTGAACACGACACCATCTATGCATCAACATACATATTTATTTCACGGGTAGTTTTGTCTTCCTACCCTAAAAATCTGTAGTCGTGCTATTTATATCTTTTTACATAACCATTTATCATGCAACTTATAATAAAAATACTTGTTAGAGTCGAACGTCACACTCAATTAGCATTACCAAATTAAATGTGCTCAAATCCCACATGGGTTATGTTGTTAGAGTTTCATTAATTATAACTAACAGAACATTGTGTCTTGTCACACACAATTTCACATTCCGTCAACAGAACATCATATCGTGTCACACACAATTTCAAATTTCGTCTTGTTCAAGATCACATCATGAATACCTTATCATTGTTTTCTCACATAGGGTTATGTTAGTCTTTCTATCCCGCCTTCGTGTAGCCACCTCATTTCTCTCATTTCGCCCGGTCAATCGCCAACCGCAACCATCATCAAAATACATGTTCTCAAACATCATCTCCGATCATTCACACTTTCACGCTTTATCTTTTTGAACATAGCATCACGTAACATCAACATCCTTTTTCAGTTCGGGGCTGGTTTTGTGTTTTTACCTCAGTGATGTGTACACTTGTTATTTATCACTTTTTGCATGTATTTTCACATACTTGCCATCAATAAAAGTACTCATTGTAAACGATCGAATCAAAAATAAAGTATGGTGAATACACACATGCATTATATTGTGGGAGTTTTAAGTTATATGTAGCTGAACATCATACCTTGTTAATGACACTTCCACAATTCATCTTGTTGTACATGGGATTATGAATGTCTTTCCTAATGTTTTGTTATACAAGGATATGTTTGCCTTTTTACACTGCCATCGTATACTTTTCCAATTTCTCTCATTTAATCTAAGCAATCTCTAACAATATTCATCACCAATGTATGTGTTGCTTAACATCACATCGTGTCATCCATATTTTCAAACTTGTTCTTGTTGACCATAATACCTTATATACATTGAAATAGATATCTACTTGAGTGGTAGTTTTGTCTTTTTACCCTCACCATCGTAAAGTCCATGTTGGAGACGATAGACCCGCTTAGTTTGCTAATGACAATTAAAATTTGGTGAAAACCCACAAACATTGTTTTGGTTAGAGTTACAAGGATAATAAGTAATTGAACACTATAAGAAAAACTCCAAATAACGACGGATTTTGGCGACGGATTTTTTCCGTCGCCCATTAGCGACGGCTTAGCGAGAGCAAAATATTCGTCGCTACCATTCGTATTATTTATGGAATTAGCGACGGAAATTAGTCAGCGCTAATCCGTCGCTACCCAACGATGGATTAGCGACGTACCAATTCTGTCGCTACTCCATCTTACAGTTGCGACGGAATAGGCGACGACATTTTGTCGTCGCTAATCTGTCGCTAAATTTCCCGTAAATCCCTAATTCGAGCCACTTTTCCCTTTATTTTCTCTGCTGCCGGCCGTCGAGCTCTCGTTGCCTGCCCTCCCATCGACCTACCATCGGCTGCCCACCGCCCTACGACCTCCCATCGGTCGCTTGCCGCCCCACGACCTCCCGTCGACCACCCGCTGCCCCACGTCCTCCTGTCGCCCACCCGCCGGTCGTCGTCCTCTCGTCTGACAATGGGAGGTGACCCCGCACCCCTCATCTTCACCTTCCTCTTGGTCCTGCCCCTCTCACTCTCTTTCGGGTTACCGGAGGGCCGGCAACCCAAAATAGTGCCCTCCCCTCTATTGGTTTCGTTGCCAGGAGGTCGGTGGCCCCCTGCCGCGTCTCTCGCCCCCCTCACTCTTTTTCGGGTTGCCGGAGGGCCGACAACCCCTGTCGTACCCTCCCCTTTCTCTGTTTCGGGTTGTCGGAGGGCCGATTATCCGAAACAGTTCCCTCCCCTCTCTCTGTTTCATTACTGAGAGGTCGGCAAGAGGTCGGTAGCCCCATACCGCGTCTCTCACCCCCTCACTCTCTTTCGGGTTGCCAGAGGGCCGGCAACCCCTGTCGTGCCCTCCCCTCTCTCTGTTTCGTTGCTGGGAGGCCGGCAGAAGGCCGATGCCCCCCTGCTGCGTCTCTTGCCCCCCCTCACTCTCTTTCGGGTTGCCGAAAAGCCGGCAACCCCTGTCGTGCCTTCCCCTCTCTCTATTTTGTTGTCGGGGGGCCGGCAGGAGGTCGGTGGCTTCCTGCCGTGTCTCTCGCCCCCTCACTTTGTTCCGGGTTGTCGGAGGGCCGTCAACCCCTGTCGTGCCCTCCCCTTTCTCTATTTCGTTATCGGGAGGCCGACAGGAGGTTGGTGGCCCCCTACCGCGTCTCTCGCGCCCCTCACTCTCTTTTGGGTTGTCGGAGGGCTGGTAACCCCTGTTGTGCCCTCACCTCTCTCTGTTTCGGGTTGCCGGAGGGCCGACAATCCGAAACAATTCTCTCCCCTCTCTTTGTTTCATTGTCGGGAGGTCGACAGGAGGTCGGTGACCCCCTGCCGTGACTCTCGCCCCCCTCTCTCTCTTTCGGGTTCTGGGTGGCCGATAGGAGGCAGGAGGCCACTCGGCCCCCTCTTTTTTTTTTGCAAGGGAGGAGTTGAGCCCCCTCCCTGTTAAATTTTTTTTTTGCCAGGGAGGGGTCAAACCTCCTCCCTGTATTGTTTTGTATATATGTTCTTTGCAGGTATGTTGCTGAGCAAATTGCGCGATGCTTATTGCCAAGCATCACATGCTGTAAAAAATGCAATGCAAAAAGAAATAAGAAAAATATTGAAAGGCAAAAGCAATTCAAATCGGGTAAATACTCATGGTGAGTAAGTGATGTAAGCGCATCACATGTTATTTAATTTTTTGGATGCAACACTTTTCTGTTCACACACTCACTTAGTTGTTAATATATAGGATTCTTTTGATGGAGCTTGGAGATCAAGCTGAGCATGATTTTAATGTATGTGAATAGAAGTGTTTTTATTTTTGTAGTACGAATTCCATGCTAGGCATGATAATATTTAGCGGGATATTGGAGTGTGTTTGCTGTAGGTACTTGTTTGACTTTTTTTTATATGAATGATTTGGATGTATTGCAATGTTTGATGTTATTGTATCCATGCTTTCATGTAGTTACTTTTAATCTGATTATAACTTTCATATGAAATTGTATAATGAAAGCATGTTTCAAATGAATATATCGTGTTATGAATAGTTTACAAATGAAAATATTAAGTTATCAATGCATGCATCATAGTTCTTGTGATTGTATGACATTATATATATTTATATTATATATATATGTGTGTGTGAGAGAGAGATATACATCAAATATATAACATGCATTATATATTGCATGATAAATTTGATATTTTCTTCATCATAGCATTTTGATGCTTCTTTTTTAATTGGTTAGGATACTATTCGTAACATCATATGATAAAATGACTGCAAACCGTGAATGGATGTACCGTAGGATAGTTGACAATGAGGTATCGCATGAATATATGGATGGTGTTGAAATTTTTATTAAATTTGCAATGGCAAGTGTTAGTACAGTGAATCCCACAGGTCGGATTCGGTGTCCCTGCAATATTTGTAAGAACAATCGATTTGTAGAACCTCATGACATTAGACATCACCTATACATGAAGGGTTTTGTGAGTGATTATCAGAATTGGACCTTTCATGGTGAAGAATTTCAGAACGATTTTGATGCACGGGTGGATATGGTGCATGATAATCCATATATGGATTTGATATTTGATGCTGCAGGAACAGAACTGGGTTCTGCTATGGGTCCTAGTGATGTAATAATTAGGATAGAGGAAGAAGCACTGAACGATGCAGCTAATAGATTTTATGATTTACTTAGAGATGCTGATGAGCCACTTTGGAACGGTTGCGAGAGTCACACTATCTTGTATGCAGTTCTTCAACTAATGAATTTGAAGTCCGAGTATAATTTGAGTCAATCATGTTTTGATCGTGTGTGCATGATAGTGAAGAGTATGTTGCCCAAAGATGATAAATTGCCACAAAATTTTTATCGTGCGAAGGTTATGGTTAATGCTTTAAGTATGGGGTATCAAAAGATAAATGCTTGTCCAAATCACTGTATGTTGTATTTCAAGGATCTGGAAAACAGCATATCATGCCCGTCATGTGGGCATCGTCGGTTCAAGCTAAAGACAAGAGACAATGGTAGCACGAGATCAAAAGAAGTTCCATACAAGTCGCTCTGCTACTTTCATATCACCCCTAGATTGCAACGATTGTATATGTCTTTAAGGACAGCTAAACACATGAGATGACATGCAAATAAAGTTCGACATGATGAAGACAAGATTACGCATCTTGTTGACGCGGAAGCTTGGAAGCACTTTGATCGTACTCATCAGAACTTCGCAATGGAAGTGAGAAAGGTTAGACACGGTTTATGTACAGATGGATTTAATCCATTTGGGGGTAGATCAACTTCATACTCATGTTTGCCAGTATTTGTAACTCCATACAACCTTTCACCAAGCTTGTGTATGAAGCGTCAGAATCTTTTATTGTCTCTATTGATCATTAGTCCGACCTCACCTGGCCAAAATCTTGATGTATATTTAAGGCCATTGATTGATAAACTAAAAGTACTGTGGGATGACGGTGTTATCACGTACGATGCCCACAAAAAATAAATTTTCAATATGAAGGTCATTGTCCTATGGACAATAAGTGACTTCCCTACATATGATAAGTTATCTGTTTGGAGGACACATGGGAGGTTGGCATGTCCGTTCTGCATGGAGGAAACAAAATCATTCAGATTGACGCATGAAAGGAAGTTGTGTTGGTTTGAGTGTCATCGTTGATTTCTATCCAGCGACCATCCATTCCGAAGATAAAAGAATGTGTTTCGAGCAGGCACAACTGAAATGGAAGGTCCACCGACAAGATTTTCTGGCATAGAGATTTTATGAAGATTGCGATACTTTCTAGATGTATTAACAGATGCCCGTAGTCTGACGCTCTTCCTTGGATTTGGGAAGGATCACAATTGGACAAAGAAATCTATTTTTTGGGAACTATCATATTGGCCGACCCTATTGATACGACATAATTTGGTTGTGATGCAAGTGGAGAAAAATGTGTTTGATAATGTGTTCAATACAGTAATGAATGTTAAAAGAAAAACGAAGGATAACCCGAAGGCCCATATGGATTTAAAAGTAATATGTAAAAGACCAGAATTAAACTCAAAGAGTATAATGGCAAAGTACTGAAACCAAAGCCAAGATACGTGCTTCGACCTGATCAAATAAAGCAGGCATGTCAATGGTTGAGATAATTGAGATTTGCAGATGGATACGTCTCTAACATTGCTCGGGCTGTGAAGATCGACGATGGATAGTTATATGGGTTGAAGAACCATGATTGTCATATCTTTATGCAACGATTGATACTCCTAGCATTCCATGATATATTAGACAAACCCATGTGGAGGGTATTATCTGAGTTGAGTAGATTTTTTAGAACATTGTGCGCATCGAAAGTTGTAGTATCTGAGGTAAAGAATCTTGAGGATTCTGTCATCACTACTATTTGTCAGCTAGAGAAAATATTTCCGCCAGCATTTTTCGATATTATGGAACATTTGATCATACATTTGCCATATGAACTAAGGGTTGGTGGTCCTGTGTAATATCGATGGATGTACCTATTTAAAAGGTATATTTTTTCTTATATTTTTCTCTTCAATGACAGATATTTCAAATTTGAGATATATATTTTTGACAGATACATGTTTGACCTAAAAAAAAAGGTTCGGAATAAAGCAAGAGTAGAAGACTCTATTTGTGAGGCGTACACTTTAGAAGAGATTTCAAATTTCTCATCTATGTACACATTACACATGCCGACCGACCCATACATTTCAATCACTGTAGCTGACAAACTGTCGATATTTCAATCACTTGGGCATGCATTTGGTAGTTGCTGATCGAGACCCTTGGCAGATCGAGAGCAAGACGCAGTATAAATCAATATTCTTTTTAATTGCTCAGCGATCGACCCATACATCGAGTAAGTACATGTAGACGCAACACAAATCTAAATCCTTTTATGTTCTATATGTGTGTACATGGTTCGGTAATATAAGTATTTGTTAAGTGCAAACGATTTGATCTGGAGTTGCGAAGAAAAGTTTCACATCTCACTGATGCAAAAGTGCAAAAAGAACGTGAAACTAAGTTTACAGAGTGGTTGAAAGATTTAGTAAGGATGATGACATAAATTGTCTACGTGTAAACAACACTAAGTTACTTAATTGGTTGTGATCATTAATTGTCTTCTTCATTATTTATGTTTGTAGGTTCGTCGTGGTGATGTTAAAGATCAAGGAATATATGATTTACAAAATGGCCCGACCAAAGTTGTGCAATATTACAACGGGTACATCGTAAATGGTTATTGATTCCATATAAAAGACTACGGTATAAACAAATCAATGATGAATAGTGACGTGCGTGTCAAGGGTAGCAGTTACGGTGAAAATGAACATGATTACTATGGTGTTATAGAGGAAATAATGGAGTTGACTTACATAGGCATAAATTATAGGGTAATTTTATTCAAGTGTCATTGGTTTGATCCAACTGCAACAAGAGTTGACAAAGCCTCAGGCATTGTGGAGGTGAATCATAAATCAAGGTTTGGAACATATGAACCATTCATATTAGCCTCGCAAGCTCAATAAGTTTATTATACTTCATATCTGAGTACAAAGAAGTCAGATAGAAATGAATGGTGAGCAGTTTGCAAGGTGAAGTCCAAACTATACCCTGAGTATGATCAGTTACAGGAAGACAAGTTAACTGAGGAGAGTGATTACTATCAATTAGATGATATCTATGACTTCTCTTATGGTCACGATGTCGCGCATGATATGTATGTCATAACTCCATTGGTCGATACTTCATTCATGGAAGAATGTGATCCAAATGATATACCAAGTGGATGAGCAAACAATGAAGAAGAAGAAGAAGATGAAGAAGAAGAGGAAGAAGAAGAATATGAAAGTCAAACAAGTGATGAGGAAGAATTCTTGAGCTAGTGAGCAAAATCTTGTAATACAAACCTCTATTGAATGTATTGTAACGTATTTGAATGATTTGAATGTATTGCAATACTTGATGTGAATGATTTGAATGATTTGAATTATTTGAATGTATTGAAATATATTACAATGATGTGAATGATTTGAAGGTATTCCAATGTTTGAATGTTATACAAAATTATTTTTTATTCTTTGATTATGTATCTTCGATTCGTATCGAGTTATGATTTGAATGTATTGTAACGTGTTTGAATGATTTTAATGTATTGTAATACTTGATGTGAATGATTTCAAATTATTTGAATGTATTACACAACATTTTTGATTTGTTAAAATATGGTTCGTGGAAGTTACAGTGGTCGTTCATCCAGTGTTAGTCAGTCTCAACCTTCATCTTTACGGGCTGCTTTGATAGGTATATCATTTAACTAATTATATACTTGATTAGTTTAAATGAGTATTCTGAGAATTCCTAACACATTTTTCTATAGATGATGTTTCGCCTATACATAACCCACCTACACCAGTTGTTTATTCAAGTCATGAGTCAATGCAGGATGCAGGGTCTTCTCAGTCTGACACAAGAAGACTCGTTCAAATAGTGTATATCGATAATCGACTGTAAGTATTTCATTTTCACTTATTACTTATCTTATAAATATTGTATATTGATAGTTAATGTGTACTAATTCATATGCAGCGCGAGGTTTGAGCCATAAGAAGTAATACGAGATATTAGAAATTCACTACTTCAACATCTACTAGGACTAGTCGCTCAATGGAAAGAGTACCCAAATGAGGTGTTGGATAGATTGTGGTCCTCATTCACGGTATACAATTATTTCTTATAGTTAATGTGTTTAATATTTAATTTTTTATTATAGTCATGTCTACTAACTTTCAAAAAATATTTGTAGGCTTCGAATCGCTTCGCGACTACGATGGAGAAACAAGATGCAAGAAAGGTGTGGCAGAAGGTGGTTGCTAATCGATTTGCAGACATGCTGCACAATATGAAGACTGCAACAAGAAAAACATCTGGCGGGATAAATGATCAACTGCAATGAAAGGGCCATGGACCTCCTACTATAAGGTCAGATGTTTGGGATGCAATGTGCGACAAGTGGGCGGAGCATGAATTTCGAAACCGCTCAGCGAAGGCTGCACAAAACTGAGCGAAAATGCCTGATGCCCATCTACACACAGGTGGATCTAAGACTTTTGGGAGCAACCTGAAGAAAATGGTAACTCATCAATATATATATATATATATATTGTCAATTTTATAAGTATTGTTGCAAACCTGTTAAATAATTCTTTTATCATTTAACTTTGCAGGAAGCTGAAAAAGGAGGCATTGTGCCATACAAGGATGTGTTTGTTGAAACACATAAACGTAAGACCACGGGAGAGTTCGTATCAGAGAAGGCGAGAACGACAACGGTATGTATTTATTGTATTAATAATCATTGTAATATACAAGTTATCATAAATATTGTATGTAAAACCCGCAAAATTTCGACAATTATCAAAATTAATAAAGGTTATAATTCTTGGAAATGGATACGAAAAAAGGATGAAGAGTCGATCCAATTGGATCAAACAGATCCAGTAATTGGATTCAAATACAAAATATGGATTCGGATCTTGGATGGAGGCAAAACCCACTTAAAATCAAATTTCAAATTTTCAATTATAGCTAAATTCGCAAAGCACATCTCTAAAGTTTCATCTCTTGCGAATATCGCCCTCGTTAATACCATATCCTACTGATATACGCTTTCTAGAAATTCACATGAAATAACGAGGTTTTTTCCTTGTTTGGGTCCCAAACTCGAGGATTTTTTAGTCATATGTATTTTGACTTTGATTTATGATTCTCAGGACTTGATTCCTCATAAACAGTGCTCACGCCACTTTGTACGTCTTACTTACGCGATTTTGAACATCGCTCATCATTGAAGTAGTTTTAGTCGCAAAGAAGTGCAACCAAGTAAGAGTTGGCACACTGGTATGGTTGGTTGCCATAGCAGGAAGAGAACGTGAGTCGAATCCCCGTGTACGCCAGAGATTTTGTTAAAAGTCGTTATTTTGTAAATTGCATCAAAAGAGGATAAAAGGATTATGATTGCAAGAGTTTGCAACGAAACAAACAGTGGCGCACTGGTGGGGCTCGTTACCCCTTAGAGAAGAGAACCCATGTTCAAATCCCCCTGTGCGCCGTTATCTTTTTATTAAAGACAGTTTTTGTAAAAAAGATTTAAATTGTGTAATAACTCCTCCATTAAGAAGACCTTAATGAGGGAGATATCAAAACAAAGAAAATAATGAGCCACCCAAATTTTGAAATTTGGGTGGGGAGTTTCAATACCTCAATTAAGGAGGTCGGTTACTAAGAGAAAAAGAAATAAATACCTAAGATGTCATTTTTGGAAAAAAACCACCAGACGTCTATAAGTGGTTAAATAAAATTTCTTTGCAAAGATATGCAACGAAATTTTGTATGGCACACTGGTGGGGCTCGTAACCCCTTACAGAAGAGGTCCTTAGTTCAAATCCCCCTATGTTTTTTTTAGGATGTTTAACTTACTATAATAAATAATTTTTTTGAAGTGGGGAGGGGAAAGACGTTTCAACTTCCCCAATAAAGACGGGTTGGGGGAGGCGTACATGGAAGGTAGGCTGGACGTTTTCCCAAATGGGAAGCCCAACCAAAGCCCATTAATGAAAGGAAAATGGCAAAATGAAGTTGGAGGTGGGGGTTACAAGAAAAAAAAAACTGAAAACAGAGAGAGGTTTACAAAAATCGAGCTTCATGAAGACTCTTTCCCTTTCTCTCTCATTGTTCCCCTCTCAACCGTGTGATCTTCTTCCTTCCTCCCTCTTTCACGTCTTCCCCATTCCAGCCATTGCCATCACCATCTTTCTATTTCCGCTTCTTAGCGACGCTAAACCAAACGACGAAAGGAGACGTGTGGAGCAAGAGGAAGCCCTCTCGCAAAACTCCGGATTCGATCTTCAACGAAGTAAGGGCAAAATCTCTGTGTGTTTGTGCATTTTGTTATGAAGCACATGTATGTGCTGGAATATATATTGGTTCATGTGAGTAGGTTTGAGACCATGATTATGAGTTGTGATCCTCCATGTGAGCATCAAAGAATTTCTACATAGTTTGTGTTGCACGGCTACAGCAATAACAACTCAAGTTGCTGATTTGATCAATATGGCACGCTGCAGTAATGTCTGGGTAGTATAAACCAACGTTGTGGTCATTGGTAACACAGAAAAGTATAGTCTCTTAGCTCAAAGTCTGTCAATATCTCCCTTGTTCTGGTTGCGTATATTCCCTCCTACTTTGAAGTTGATTCCCTGTGCATGTGGGACGATAATGAACTGTCATGAATGTGAAAGCCCACTATTGATGCAATTTGTTGTTTATCAATTGTTCGATAGGTTAAATCTGAAATTTTCAATTAGCTTTATTTGGAGGATTATCTAGATGTAATTGTTGATTAGAACATGTGATTTACGAGTTTTTTTCATGTGATGTAACACCACCCAAAGTGCAGTTTCTAGCAAGCTGAGGGACGCCTACCAAGTGTCTGGTGGAACATCCCAACGGCCTCGTGAATCACACTTGGTTCCAAACTTTTGGTCCTTTGATATCTCTTTCTTCTATTGCTATTGTTGATAACCATGTCAATTGCTTAAGCTTATATGTGCTAGAGATCTGATTATTTATCGCCCATTGGATATGGATTTCACGTGTTAAAATGTCACATATTTTTGTATTATGTGCAAAGACGTTTTGTATTTCTTAAACTAGGTCTAAATCTGGTTTGACGCCAAATAAAATCTGTCTACATACTGATTTTTGTGCTTGATCAAAACTGTTGAATTTGAGTAGAACATAATCTAGTTCTTGTGATACTGTGTTCTATCTGAAGCTATGAAAATTCTGTTTGGACAACAAGTTATTTGGGCATCAAATGGGTTCCATTTCATTTGATTTTAACATGAATTCTGAAATATATATGAATCTAAATAATTCTCGAGTTAAACAGTCAGATATATATTGCTGTTTGGGAAAGAATGTTGTTTCACAAATTTGCGTGTTGTGCCCAGACAACCCACATAATGTTCGTGCGTTGTTTGGGGAGCGCTCACCAACTGTTCGGTTAAATGCTCTAATGATATCAATATATCGTTTGTAACTTGATTTGATAGGGTATTTGATTTCTGATTTGTTGTTTTCAAATATTGATTTGAACGGAGTTAAATAGCCCTTGATTACCTCTTGGGTAGCACCTCAATTGCGTAATGTGCGGTTAGCGTAAACCCTGGACTCAACATATATGGGTCGTGTTCGTACTTGAATGCATTGCTAGGTCATTTTCTAACATCTTCGTAATATAGGCACCATTATTTGTTTACAGTACTACAATAATCTACTGCTTACAACAACTTAAAGGTGGTGCTACGCTTGCCATATACAACTCAGTTACTCTTGAAATTTTGTAAATTTCATTCGTAAATGTCATACTCCAACATATAGAAATCTATTGGAGGCATAACGCAGTCATCGCATTAACAGGTGCCATACATCAACAAATCCAAACCTGTTATGAATATAGATTGTCACTCCACTTGTGATTGTGCTACACCCGTGTATCTAAATCTCCTACGGTAGTTATATCTGAAAAAGAAAGAAGGAAGGAAATTCACTTTGTACATACATTTGTATTGCATAATTCACTATAGTATACATGCCACGAGTTGGTCAAAACTCCTCATGGTCCACCTACATTAGTCATGGCAAAATCACCATAGTGTTCATGATTAAATAGTATGATTAATTGCCTTATTATCTGTTTATGAATAAAATGGTATGTATTGGTAAATGAGCCAAATGAATGGGAGGTTAATGACATAGTCTTGTTGCATATTGTTTTGGGGTGTGGTTGACATAGGAATGTTGGAACCCAGGTTAAATGTAGGATTCACCTATGGTTAAATATATGATTTTGTTATAAAATAAATATATATAGGGGCATGATGGTCCAAGGTTGAAACTAAGCACGCACAACTCTTGTGGTGTCGTATGGGCATTCATGATGCTAATCAATTTGCATATAAATTGATTTATGATTTTGTACGTAAGTGTTACGACATGTTTTGTGTGAGGTGATCTATGTTTGTTTTAAAAAAAATTGCAAAGTAAAGGACATCTTCATGCCATGATCATGTGAAAGCTTAAAATCGAGCTTGCAGCTTCGCAGAAAGCTGATAGTCCATACGTGCACTTATGATTTGGTAAAGATGGGTTATGCCATGTTGCGGCATAACCAGTAGGGTACGATATGTATACCCTAGCACCAAAATCAAAAGTTAAATTAATACATGATGACATAAATGAAAATTCTAGATTCTGGGTATACCTGAAAGACGGTATATGTTACCAGTTTCTATTAGATTCTGGGTATACCTGAAAGAGGGTATATGTTACTAGATTTTTCTCAGGGTTCTAGGTACACTTGAAAGACAGTGTATGTTACTGGACCCCAAACTAACAAGATGAAAATATACACACCTAAAATAACTAAGGGGGATTATGGGTATACCTGAAAGACGATATATGTTACTGGTTTCCCGGGATACTAGGTATACCTGACAACGGTATATGTTACTGGTTTCCCAGGGCTCTGGGTACACCTGAAAGACGGTGTATGTTACCGGACTCATGGTCTACTTTGGAGAGGGTAGGTGGTACAAGCTTCGTGGACATTCTTGTTTTCGTGAGAGCTAGGTGTCTCACCCGGTCTCCAGTCCACGGAGTTAGGGGCCAGGACTACCAATGCGTCCTAGGTGGTAGATCCAAGTCTTCTGCAGAAATACAAGGTGCATCCTAATTCTAGTTCTAGCCATTGGAGAGTACTCTCTCAGTCGTGAACCGTCCCCTTTGGATATCCGTACGGCTAGTCATATGGGTTATAAAATAATAAACCCCCATGTGGTCTCGGTCCGCTACGATGTCGAATGCCTGTGCCTACCCCCAGGGTAATTAACAAGATGAAACATAAACAAAAATCTTCAAGTAGTTGCATATGGCTTGATGTTGCAATTATTGAGTAAGCTGTGATTGCTACGGTGCATGCCTCAGATCGATTTTCATTTTCAAGAAAGATGTGACAACTGAAAAATGATGTGTTGCACATTGGTTTGTGCTTTATGCGAACTTTACGTGGAATGCTTTACTTAAGTCAGGTGTACATCCACATAAGTTCCAAAGTTGTTATTACTTATATAAATATGGTTTATGGATCGTGCTTTGATGTTGATGGAATATATCATGAAATACTTGACTTTAGTGACCTGTACATGTATCAATTGTAAAATGGTTATTAGTTCTATCTAAACATGTTGCACATATACTTGTACACATGACACAATGCACATTCATATGGATATTATGCTTCTTATTCAGACGTGGTAGTCTGACTCCTTCTGAATTAATATTTTTCAGTAAACTGAATAACGAGCAATTGTGGTCGTCGCTGCGGACAGAGCCATGTGACCATATCTTCTTCGGTTGTCCTGAGGATTTCTGACTTGTAATAAATCTTCAAGTTGTAAATGATAACTTATAGTATTTCAATGCAAGAATTTATTTTACTTAAATGCCTTGAGTCTGTGCTATTACTTGTAACCCGCCCAAATAATTTGACTAAGGATTTAATAAAGCTTTTCCGCTGTTGTTTAGAAAAAAAAAATTATTCCAAAATTTTAAAGCTAAAAAAATTTGGGGCGTTACATTATAATTCTTAATTATTAGTTCATACTGTAATCATTACTTTGTAAGAGTCATATGAGAAACATATGATAGTGCGATATGGCGATGACTCCACTCAACATCCACCTTTTGATCCTGTAGCATGGATGACTGCAATAGGTGAACCCAAAAAGGGTCATGTGTTCAGGTTTGGGAGTAATATGAACACCTCACCAGTCGTTGCTTCTTCCAGTCACGGCTCACAGAGTTCTCCCGTCAGCATCAGCTCCAAGCATTCGACTGACCCGGCTAATTCTTGGGATGGTGTACGCCAGCTCGTTAAAGACACAATGCGTGACTACTTACATGAAGCAATTTCCGACGTTGTCCATAATGAGTTGAACAATTTTTTTCAGAACAGGAGAACTTCGTCTGCAGGTGAATCTCAGGTATGGAAGTTTCATGTTATGTATTCTATGTCGTTAGATTTCATGTTTCTTTGATTGCCTTAACTTAGGTGTATTGCATATAATTTATTTCAGTATATTTTGTTTATCAATACTAACCTTTCTTTTGTCTTATAGGTTGTTGGCGCTAATCAACGTAGTTGAGCTGAAGGCGTAGATCGAGACAATGAAGAAGATGACGCATAGAATCTTGGCGATGATTAGATTCATGTGTTGTATTTGTTGCACCTTCTTTTTGTTTAAAAAATGTAAATGTTCAATTATAAATAATTAGAACTTACGAATTTTATAGTGGATTGATTAATTGTTTTAGTTTTCTTTTATATGTGTTTTGATATGTATTTTGAATTTTATTCACAGGAAATATAAATTGTATTACGAGAAATTTTTTCTCGATATTTATGTTTTAAACATTTTTTTATTTTTTCCCTTTTTTTGCGATGGATTAGCTATGGAAATATCCGTCGCTATTTGGTACTGCCATGAGAGTTAGCGATGGATTAGGGACAAATTTAATTCGTTGCTATTTACTAGCTGGTCAATGTTTTTACGATGGATCTTAGTTCGTCGCTGAGTTCATCGCTATATTAGCGACGGTATTAGCGACGGATATTAATCTGTCGCAAAACAAAAAACTTTGTATAGTAACGACAGCTTTGCAACGAAACTTGTTGTTCGCTAAGTCATCGCAAATTAGCGACAGAACGGGCGACAGATAGTTTCCGTCGCTACTTAGCGACTATAATTTTGCGATGAAAGCTATCTGTCGTTAATCTGACGCTAATCCATCGCTAAACACTTTAGCGACGGAGTAGGGTCGTCACTAATTCACAGTTTTCTTGTAGTGGAACATCGTATCTTGTTCTACATTTTCAAATTTCATATGGTTGATGAAAGTGCTGTAGGATCGAGGCAACGAGTACTAGAGGGGGGGGGGTAAATAGTGCTTTAAATAACGTCTTTGGAATTTTGAAGGATTTTGAGATTCGCAAAGCAATCACACAAAGAACACAAGAATTTATCCTGGTTCGGTCTTCTAGACCTACATCAAGTCTCCAAGCAAAACCCACTTGAGATTTCCACTATCAGCCTTGTGTAATCATAAGAACATACAAACCAAATCCGGTCTCACTTTTAGTAACAACCCTACTGAAAGCAAACAACTCCTTTAAACCAAGGAGTCCTTTTTTTTTATAGAAAAATATAAGTAAACTTACAATCAACCTACGAGCCTTTCTTAAAAATGCAGATAAAATGCAATTGGCTTCTGAGGTTGTTGAAATACTCAACTCACGAATTCACTATCTCTCAAAAGAATTTGAGTGAAAAAATGGAGTGAAAATATCAAATGAGTGAGAAAACGAATACTTGAATGAATAGTAGTGAAAAGCAAAGAATTTGATCTTTGTAATTCAATGTAATTCAATATGATTCGATATTTTTTAGAGTAGAATACACTCATATTTATAGTTGAAAGATTCCATACATTGAGGGTATGAAGAGGTGTCAAAACAGTCACTTTTGAACAGTCAATTCGTTTGAAAAATGAAAAGACACGCCTTTTAAAAGTTTCAGAAAAAATGGCAAAATTAGTCGACTGGAACAATAGTTAGTCGACTGAAATAAAAAATTAATAGACTGACAGTTATCGTCAGTCGACTAATGTGTTTAACAGAGCCATTTGAAAATTTGAAGTTTGAAACTTAGTCGACTAAAGAAAAAGTTAGTCGACTGATAATATCATCAGTAGACTGAAAAACCTTTCAGTCGGCTGTTGCTAAATTTTTTTTCTGAAAACAAACATTCTATCTGGTCGACTGATAAAACCTTCAGTCGACTGCTGCTAAATTTTCTAGAAAACAGACATTCTGTCCTGCCGACTAAGAGTCGATTAGTCGACTAATTCAGAAAGTTGACATTTTAGCTTAGAAAAATTTGGCGTAAAAAAGTTGGTCGACTGGTGAGTCTGTTGGTCGACTAATAAACATAAAAAATTAAGTAAAGAGTTTTCTAAAACGATTTTCATGAAGGGTTCTTTTAGAAAAGTTTTTCTAAAGACTTTTTATGTGAAATGCAATCCAAATATGCACTCTAAGTAAGTCTCTTACAAGATTCTAAGACATTTAATGAATTTTATATTTGCACACTAGTCTTCAAAGATTCTTCATTGAATTCTTCAATTCTTGTCATCTTTCTTCATTGCCTTAGCTGAAATAGAGTTGATTCACTTGTTTGTTATCAAAACCTTGTACTTGAAGTATAGTCCTTGACACTGGAGTCCAACTACAGCAGATCTGAAATTCACACTGGAGTCATGGCCATACATTCTCGTGGCTGATCCAACAAATACTACTGCACACTATGTTGTAAGCCCTCTCTTCCTCATGCTTTAATATTCCAATAAATGAATTCCCAACAACCCCAAGTAGATCTTAGACATGTTGGGATCAAAATCATAACCATCACACATATGACTGCCGAGATAGCGTGTTTACCAGTCATTACAAAAAGTGATTTTGCATGAGTTCTTCGGCTAAAAGAATAAAACAAGATGAATACTTAGTTTCATTCCTACCAATAAGGATGCACTACCGTGGGAAGGGCATCTCATCAGTGATGGCATGAAACATTAGGGGTTTGGGAGGAATACGGACTCGAAAGATGATTCAGAGATAGTTTAAGTCAACACAGAGTTGATATTGCATTTTTGTTGGAGGTGAAGCTCTGCAGAGTATGGTTTCGATCTTGAAAAGAGTATTCCCAATGGGGAACTCTGAAGCTGCAAAAAGGAGTTGAATTGTATGTATGTGAAATTCAAAGGAGGTGAATGTAGAAGTGGTGTTGGCCACAGAGCAACTCATGACAATTCTGGCAAATGTTGAGGAAGTTGTTATGATAATATGGGCATATGCTTAGAATTTTGCTCACCAACGGAAAACCTTATGGCAAACTCTGGTTCAACATCGCCCGAAGAGGAGTTGGCATAGTGGGGTGAGGCCTTGTATGCTAGACGGGCAATCAAGGTTTGATTTTCATGGGTGTTGCTCCTCCGTGCAAGCCACCACGTTGTGGATGCTGCAAGTTCTTATCTAGCAAACTACTTCTGAGAACTGTGTCTGATCACAACGGACTATTGGTAGATTGCTCCCCAGATTTGAAGGTCATGAACCCTTTCAAAATTTCTATATTATGTTTCTTAAAAAAATGATGGAAAGAGGTGGTAAAGTTCAGCTGAGAGATCACAGTTCAAGGGTGTTCAATGTTTAAGCTCAAGTTGGTGTTAGTCAAAAAGAACCTCACTATATATGGTCACAATCAACCATAGGGGACATCCCAGCGCCCATTCGAACTGCCACAGAAGAACTAGAATGCCAAAAAAGAGCAGACGAAGGGAATGAAGAGGATCTAGCAAAAACAATCCAAATTAGAGGTGTACTACTTGAATGCTAGAAGAGGCCAAAGCCTGACCCGTGGCCCCTCAATTGACAAGCCCAGCCAACAGCCCGGTTCGAACCCATCTGTTGGAAAAACCTTGGCCCATGACCTGTTTGTTAGGCACGTGGAACATATATTTATGTATGAGAGATGCTACGACCTACTCCCACGTGCAAGAAATCATGGTTGCAGGTTGTATCTTCTCAATTAAACTTTAAATAGATGTACTCATCATAGTTTATTTGATAGGAATCATGCTTTTTAACATAAAAGTAAGATTTTTTTAAATCATAAAATTTTGAGCCATTGATTTTTAAAGGTCTTAAAAAACACACATATATGTTATAATCACATGATCTAAAACTTGTTTTCTACTAAATAATGCTTATAGATCATATTTATAGGGTCTGATAAGAAATTTAACAATATAAAAGCTTTAATTAGGTGGGAGTAGAAAATTGGGCAGCATCATTACTATTTATATATAGTATACATAGGTCAGGTTGGGCAGGACAGATGCCCACCCCTACTTGCAGCTAGGTTTGCAAACGAATGGGATCTCAAAATACATTGGTAAGCGAGATCGGTTCGGATCTAGGATAACCAAAATTTGGCTTCATGAATCCTACTCGTGGAATATTGGGGCAGCTAGGTTTTGAACCTCTGACATCTGGTGGCATTCGCTCCTACAAGATAAGCATAACTTTTGTAGGCAAAGTTGCTGAAACTTAATGGCTCGATGTTGAGTGTAACACCCCAAAATCTTAGACTTGTAATTTTTAGGAAAAATTTGAAAAGCCTTATAATCCTTTCTTTTTAAGAGTTTTAAAATAGCAGTTCGGTGGAAAATGATATTTGAAATAACAAGCTGATAGACCTTGGGCCCATTACGATGAACCTTCCTTTACACAACAGACTTGCATCTTCATACAAACATTGAAACTATATGGATTAAAAAAATGAGGTTTTTGATCATTTAGTGTTCATACAAAAGCAAAATTTTTTGAGAAAACCCTTATACAAAATTTACAAAATGGACATGTTTTAGGAACAAAATGCCAGAAAAATAGTGAGATCTTGATGTCATCTTATCATCGCGTCATCGCCTGTCGTTCTAACCTAATCATCACCTGTACCCATGAAATAGGTCAGATTGATGAAAATCTAGTAGGTGTATAGATATAATAATTTAGAACAAAACTAACACATGTGTTGTTTTATTCGTGATATGCAATTTAACAAAAGTAAAATGAACATGATAACTTTGTTTCAATACTGTCCTGAGAGTACGTACAGGAGAAATATAGAAACAACTGAGACGGACCGGGGGTTTGTTATTCTCTGTATTTTGATACCCCGGATAGCTAGCTCAGTTCGTTCCAAAAGGGATGACTAGTGACCGAGAGAGAATTTTTCAAAAGCATTCATGACAAGGGATGCATCCAACTTCTGTAGAAGTCTATGAAAACTACCACCTAGAATAATTTTTGGTAGCCTCATCCCCTAACTCCGATGATCGGGGACACCGAGTCATTTGCTACTCGAGGAGTGTATTTGTTAACAACCTGTCTATCAAAGTTTTTGTATCATCTCATCCTCTCTCTTGATGAAACCAAAGACACAAATGAGTATGCTAGATTTTATTTTAACTGACGACCCATTCTACATGCTTGTTATCCATGCAAAATTTTCTCTTGATTGGGATCCTTTCGCATTTCAAACATTTTTGAGTAAAAAATCCTTTTAGAAAATAACTCGCCTTCATTTTTGAAAAAAATGAGAAATAGGGACTCGCTCGTCGGTACGAGGTTCGATCGTTCCTGGCGCCTTTACCAGGGGTAATCGAACCAAGAATCAAATCAATGCCTTATGCTTTGCCTAAATTTGACTAAGAAATTATTTTAAATTCCTAAATGCACATTGAATCATGCTTGTAATATGAACTTTGAAAATGAAGGTTCAAAATATGATGCATGCTTTAAAATCATTTTGATTTGAAAATATTTAGAAAATATTTCAAAATTATGATTTCAAATGAATTTCAAAATTGAATTGAAAATACATTTTGAAAAATGTTTATAAATGTTTTGAAGTGACTTTGGAAAACTATTTGAAGTAAAATTCAAAATGGAAATTGAAATTTGAAATTTGAAATGAAAAATCAAAATAAAAATTGAATTAAAAATTGAGTTTGAATTTAAAGAATTGATATTGAAATTGAGATTTGAAATTGAATTTAAAACTTCAAAATTGAAATTTAAGTTTAAATTTTGAAATTAAAATTTAACTTTGAAATTAGAAACGAATTTGGAAATTGAAATTTGGAATTTAAATAAGAATTTAAAAATGAATTTAGAAATTGAAATTTTGGAATTTAAAAGTAAACTTTGAAATTGGATTTCGAAATTGAAATTAGAATTTGAAATTAAACTTAGAATTTGAAATTGAAATTTGAAATTGAAATTTAGGATTCTGAAATTGAAAATAAATTTCGAAATTGAAAATAATTGAAATCAACTTGGAAAATATTTTGAATTTAAGAATACTTTGAATTTTGAATTTGAAATTTGGCTTTGAAAATACTTTGAAATGGGAATTGTTTTTTGAAAATAAATTAAAATTTATTTTGAAAACGAATTTCGAAAATCACTTGGAATATTTTGACATTTAAAATAATTTAAAAATAAAAATGATGAAATGATGTAATTTTATGATGAATGCATTTAATAAAAGAAATTCAAAGGATTTTATTTTAAAAGGTGATTTTTGTATGTTTACATAATTTAAAGCAAAATTAATTTTTAATACATTCATGACTATGGCCACAAATGCATCTCAAATTAATTTATTTTAAATTCTGATAAAAGAAAAAGAAAACTAATTTTTTTAAAAATATTGATGTTTTTCAGAAAGGACCCAAAGTGTAGGTCAAATTTTATTCCATAAAAGATAAAAATCCTAAGTATTGTTCGTATTCTAACTATGACCATAAATGTGAATCGTCTACTTAGGGTTATTTACCTCTTATTAGAATGGTGTGCGTGCTATTCATGTTACACCACAGTGCCCTTTGAAAAATAAAATAAAAATGAAATGCCACAATCAATTACGAGAATTTAAAATGCAACTACATGCTCATACATTCTAATCTAAATAGAAAAATAGAAATTTTCATTAAATAAATTATTATAATCCTAAATTGAAATTGAATATTGAAATTTCCTAATCTAGAAGAGAAACTAGGGTCTGTCATAATACAAAGCATTAAAAATACGAAATATGAAAAACAACAAATAATACAGATCATATGCAATCACATTGTTCACAATTAGTTTGAAGTTTGGACTTTCAAAGGCGTTGGTGTTACTGTACAGCAGAGTGAGAGAGAGAGAGACTGTCATAATACATGTCGAGACAAGGCAGTGATAACACAAATTTACAACGTGATGAGTTTGACTTGTAAGTTGGAAAATTTACAACAGGGCAGTGATAACACAAATTTTTTTTAATTTTCAATTATTAAAAAATTTTTTTTTTTTACATTCTTATTGTAAAAATGTATCGGCATTAAAATAATGAGATCAGTTTTTATCCAGCGCCGCTGCATGTTTGGCATGCAGCCTTCATCGCTGATGGCTGTGCATAACATTTCTCGAGATGGACACCACGGCCATCTTGAGAAATGCGTGGATGTCAAGCAGGTCGCTGCATGCCCACCATGCAGCAATGTGGCATATAATGCCCACCACTAAAATAGTATCTTTATGTGACAGACTAACGTGACTGCTCATGTCACCAAGGACACACCCAAAATGGAGAGAGAGAGAGAGAGAGAGAGGTAAGGTTTCACCCAACACATAATTCGGCTTTCAATGAATGTATTCCAATTTGAATCCAGATCCAACTCAGAACACATAGTAGAAGTCTGGATCTGGATATTATCTAACATCTTTAGATAGTAGACCCCACAGGAAATAGGTCAATTATGTTGGTTTTCATATAAAATAGATGAAACAGGTAAGTCAGTTCCAGTTCCAAACCTACTTATTTTTTCACTTCCAAACTAGACCTGATTAAACCTGACATTTTTTTATCTGAATCTGACCCGAGATCGGATATGAATTAACTGGCCTCTGCTACTATAAGTTAGATCCAATTCAAAACTGTGTCAAAGCTCCAACCCGTTTGCACCTGTAAACACAAGACCTAAGCATATGTGGGCTCTTAGCAGCCTCACACTACAGGACCTTATCATATGTGCAGTTCGCTAAGATTTGGCTAACTCAGCTGGTTCGGTTTTTTTTGTTACGAGGGCAGAAAAATCACCTCCTTTATCGATTGGTCATACTGGTCTTAGCCTGCAATGCATTTTTTTTTTAAAGGCAAGCTGGGGTTAGGCAGACCCCCACCAACGAATTATTGGGGTTTTGAACCTGCAACGTCCCACTACAGGGAGACGTGCACTAACAGTTTCTACCAACCACGTCGAGCCACCCATTGGTCTTAGCCTCTGTTTCAATGACATAAAACCGTGGTGTACTCCTCTTGACTCTTATAATGAGCCACCATGTTTCGGCTTTGGGAAAGGAAGGGCTTCTCTATCCCTAAGCTTGAGGCCAAGTGGGCCAGCTCCTTGGGATCTACTCGGTTGGTTCACCTTGATTCAATGCTTTATTTGGGACCAAAACTCCTCCAAGCAAAGTCTCCTGCAGCCAATTTGGCTACTCAAGCAAGACAATTGGATCATGCCTACAAGGGCTCCATTCATTTGGTAGGGGTGCTACTTGTGAATGTCATCAAGTTGACAGGACGTCACAAGTTTGAAACCTATGAGTGTCATCCCTTGAAGCAAGGTAGAAGCTGGATGTACTCCTCCATGATCAGGGGGAACCTCAAGGGTTTTACCAACCGCAAGCTAGCCAATGTGCCGTCTATGATTAGGGTTTTTTTTCCCCTTAATTATCAAAAAAGAAAAGAAAAAGAGGAATACGTGCTTTGAGTGTCTGGAAGACTGGAAGGGATATTTTCCAAAGCATAGTCCACAAGATATCGGCCATACAATTTCATGAAATATTCAAAAATAATAAAATATCAATGAAATTGAGATAGACACACAATGGATACCCAATAAAAGGCTAACTGGAGTGTATCCCCTAGGATCAGGAAGGACCTTGAGGGCTTTACCTATGTTCCCAGGAGGGTTCACGATCAGGCTTTTTCTTGGCTAAGCCCAATAAAAAAAAGTTGTGATGTCCCAACCACAGCAACTAGGCCGGGGTAATGTTTGCAATTCTCGTAGATAAGAACTCCTAGTGAAAAACTATAATTAATTTTTTTATTTTTATTTTTACATTTGACGCCTAATGTGAACTGCATGTTTAGTTTAATAGAAATCGACCCTTCGATCATGTTTAACAACGTACATATCAGATTTTATGGGTTTGAAACTTTTCAAAGGCAAGCTGGGGTTAGGCAGACCCCTATCAGTTATACAACTGTATCATTGGGTTTTGAACCTGCACACAAGGTGACGTGCACTAACTGCTCATACCAGACAAGCTGAGCCCCCATTGGTGGATTGAAAATTTACTGGCCTACAGTATACCAAAATTTCAACTCTCAAAACATATTTTCACACTGAAAAAATATGATCCAAGAGTCAAATCCTACTATTTTGATCAGGCTGAAAGAATCGTAAAATCAGATTTTGGTTAAAACAATCTCAACTTATGAGTTCCAACTTCCAACTAGGGTTCCTTACCGGAGGCTAAGGAATACCATCTCTCTCTCTCTCTCTCTCTCTCTCTCTCTCTCTCTCTCTCTCTCTCTCTCTCTCTCTCTCTCTCTCCTAATTCAAATGACACAAAAGGAACTCATTTGCCTTAGACAATTTTTCATAATGTATTTTTAATCTTCAATGCATAGAATTTTTTATGGCCATTTATTTCATTTATCATCTAAATACAAATTTTATTGCCAATCCTATTCATCAACCAATTGTTTTACTACGGCCTAGTCATATTGATAGGCGGATGTACAGATAGCTCCTGCTTAAAGCGGATGACTTTTCAGAATTGGAGATCACTAAAACAATCCTCCATTCAATAATGAACAAAACCTGATAGGAGCAATAATTATTATATGATACAGCTCCAGAATTTTCCATGATAGCCATTCTTCATGTTACCTCCCACTTATCATCTGCTAGTCATTTGATGCATGGCCTGCTCTCTTTTCCATCCACTTTGGTCATCACTGATGCCATCCTTCACAACAATCTCCACAAGATCATTCACCAATAATCTCCACAAGATCATTCACCAATAATCTCCACATGAGCATGACCCTTTACTGAAATGGTGGAACCTATTGCGATCCCTGATGATGATTTCTCGCTCGAACATCTCCGAGACATGCTTCATTACAGAGTGGCAGTCGCCGCAGATGCGAAGGTTCTTCACAACTCTTATGGTCGTGCCTTCGTGCATCGCGAGCAATCCAAAGGCCACAGCCAGTTTCTCGCTGTGATATACAAGAATTTGCTCCTTTTCTTCCTCTTCAATATCAAACAGAACATTTGATGTGTTTGGCGAATACCCTAATGCTTTCAGGCGTTCGCTAATCAATGAAAGCATTTCACTGATCTCCTCATACTGAGGATGGCTTTCATCTCCAGCGATGAATTCATGGACAAAGGATCCAATCTCAATCAGGCTGCAGCCAGGCTCCTTCCCGATTCCCCTCTGCTTCATCAAACTGCGCAAGCCGGCCTTCTCACTCCATCGCCCCATTCCACCATATATATTTGATAGCAGTACATAGTCACCGTCATGGTGTGGATCTAGCCGCCGAATTCTGTGGCTCACAACTTCTCCAAGTGAAACGTTCCCATGGTTTGCACATGCTCCAAGCAAAGTCCTCCATATGATTGTGTTGGGCTCAATCGGCAATTGCTCGATAAATCTATATGCTTCATGAACACGCCCTGCCCGACCGAGAAGATCAACCATACAACCATAATGCTCAACTGTTGGTTCCGTGATGCTATTCAATAACTCCCATCCTTGCTGAACAAGGCCTCCATGACTGCATGCAGACAGCACTCCAACATAAGTTACCTCATCCGGCTGGACACCGGCTTCCTTCATTCTTGAAAAAGCATCTAGAGCTTCACGGCTATGACCATGAATAGCCAACCCCATAATCAAAGCCGTCCAGGTGAGAACATTTCTCTGGGACATTTCATCGAACACTTGGACGGACCCTTCAACAAACCCACATCTCGAGTACATATCCATCAAAGCCGTTCCCAACGACACATTCACCTCGAACCCATTTCTCACCAGCATACAATGAACCCACTTGCCCAACTCCAACGCCCCCAAGCTCGCGCATGCAGCGATCACGCTCAGCATTGTCACCTCATCGGGCATCACGCCCTGCATCTGCATGCTCTGAAACAACCCAAGCGCTTCATCCGCGAGATCATTGTTCACGAAACACCCGATCACAGCCGACCACGAAACCCAATCTCTGTGAGGCATTTCGTCGAACACTTTGCGTGCACATTCCACGCTGCCACAACACCCATACAAATGAACGAGGGTGTTCTGCACAAAGACATCCGAACCAAACCCAAGCTTCAAACTCAACCCGTGAACCTCCTGACCCTTCTGGAGAAGGAGAAGGCGAGCGCACGCCTTGAGAATGAAGGGGAAGGTGTAGTGGTCTAAAGAAACACACTGCCGCATGGAGGCGAATAGAGAGAGGGCATCAGATGGGGAGTCGCTACTCGCATAGCCACGAATCATGGTGTTCCAGGCGAACACATCGGGGCTGCGGATTTGATCGAAGACGGATTGCGCGTAGCTCAGGCTTCCGAGGCAGGAGAAGAGAAGGATCCCTCTCACTGCGAGTGGATCGTGCTGCATCCCCCGTTTGATGACTTGGGCGTGCGTCTGATGGACGTGACTCATGGAGGTGCATTTTTGGAAGACGTTGGATCTGCTGAAGATGCCTAAGATTTGATGCTGTGAGGTACTGGATGGTGGGGATGCACTGGCTACTAAGCTTGTTGATGCAGCAGCAGCAGCTGTGTTTGAATCTGCAGACAGAGAATGGCATCCAAATGCGGGAAGGAATATTGGGACTCTTAACACTCTTGGCCTTTGGTGATAGCAAGCGCTCATAGAAAAGGTCTTGTGGCGTGTTGGTGTGGTTTTCTCAACCCCTGAGCATACATGAAAAGATTGGCGTGCTCACATTTTTCCTTCTTTTTTTTTTTAAACAATGATGGAGATAACTCCAGCTTTTATTGGAAATATCATTGCTAAAAAGTAAGTTAAGCTAAGTTTCCAATTTTTAAGCAACAACTGACATGATGCTTCATTTTTCAAGGCGACAACTGACATGGTGCTTGTTTTTACAGACAACAATTACATACCAAGGCGTGATGAAAGGGTAAAATTGTCAACAAATAATTAAGTAACCATGTTCGATGTATTTTGAGTAGTAAATTAGACATGTTTGTCAAAAGGATACTAGAAGTGATGCGTGAAGAATGACTATAGTTCGGATTTAGTTAAACTGAATCTGTTGATTGAGTTTCAGATCTAGATCCACTCTTATTCTAAGGCGGATCATTTAAGTTTTCAACTATAAACATGACGGGATCCTGGATATGGTACGATCAATCCAAACCTTGTTCGTAATAGGTTTGGTAAGGGTATAGGATGAAAATGACTTGGGTTTTAACTAAACCCAACTGAATTCAATTTGTTTTGGATCTACTATATGTATACGAGATTCGATTTGAGTTTGGATTCAAACTCATATCTGACTCGTATTGAAAAAATTGAGGTCTTCACCATCTCGATTATTGCCCTGCTTCATATACATGTTCATATCTGCTTATATATATATATACATGAATGCTTTATTATTTTTATATATTTTTATTTTTTTTCTAAAATATGGTTGACCCGGTCTAGACCGAGTTGGTCTCTCAAACGCAACTCGGTTTGGATCGAGTCGATCTATCCAAAAGTTGGCCCGACTTGGTTTGGACTGAGCTAGTCCACCGAAAACATATTTGACTCTATCTGTCCAGACCTAATCGGTCTGCCAAAAAAACAGATCTGGTATCGGTCTGTCCAGACCCAGTGGGTTTGCCGAACAATGGACTCGGCTCGGTCTATCATTTTTTTTTTCTTGACTCAATCTGGACCATTGCCAAACTGAGTCAACTGGTCTATCTATTCTGACTCGGTCTAGGCACACCCAGACCGAGTCAGTCTAGTTTGTTGCTGGCCTGACTCAGTCTGCCACTCGGTGCAAACCGAGTCTGCTCCGTCCACTCGGGGTCAAGACAGAGAGTCGGAACTCTTTGTCCCCCCTCTTCTCTACTATAATTGCCTCTGGCAACCTCACTGTTGTTGGCGGCTGATGCAAGGCCCTGCCTTCCATTATGACCGCGGCAACTGTCCGCCTCGACGTCCCCTTTTTTTTCGCAATCACACGTCATCGACAACATAGCTGCCGACAGTGAGGGCAGAGGGAACGATCCCCTCTACATCTCCCTCACTGAAAGTGGCAGGCAGCAAGGTTCAACCCTCGCTCCTGCCAATTTTTTTTCCTGAACCATGTGAGCAACCCTTGCGGTTTCCGGTTTTTTTTTTTTTTTGCCAATAGTAACTTGCGGGTTGCCGACTGTGAGAACAAAGGGAACCCCTCTATGCCTCGTCAATTTTGGCGGCAGGGACAGGGTCACCTACCTATCCCTATACCTCTGCAGTCACCAGCAACCACACGATTGCTGATTTTTTTTTTAAGAGGACAGGGAAAGTCGACTTACTTGGTCGGAGTGAGCCTCATCGTCCCCTTCCTCTTCTCCTCTCCTCCTCCTCCTCTCTCTCTCTCTCTCTCTCTCTCTCACACACACACACACACACCTCTCTTGGTCAAAATTGATAGGAAGAGAGAGGGAACCCATGGCTTTTATAGCCATGGCCCCTCACCCCCCTCTCTTGCCTCTTTAATAGGCGTTTCTCCTCTCTCTCCCCACTTTCCATACATGAGAGAGAGGGGGGTAACTGTCTGCATTTGGATGAGGCAGGGCCCTTTCTTCTCTCCCATTACCCATTTAATGAGAGAAAGAGAGGGGGTCATACCCTCTCCTCGTCATAATCGAACAAGGTGGGGGGTTACAACCCCCCACCTGGTAAGCGTTACATTAAGGTATCGCTACATATGATCTATGGAGGGCAGATTAGGTGCAGTGGCACACTCAAAGTGTACAATGTGATTGCACCTACTATGCCGTCAAACCCAATCCTTTTGCACCCCTAGTTACTGTCATATTGTATATGACATTATATTCCATCACCACCTTACATCTCAATTGGTGGAGGTTTATGTGTGTTCCCAAGTGAGATATGTCTTGGGGAATGAACATAAAATACAAGGGAATGGGAGAATAAACGTGATCCTGTTGTTAGAAACAAATTCAAAAAATATGGATATGAGTTTCTAATATACATTGGTACGGTTTCTAAAAGAATTGGTACGAGTTTCTCAGAAGTTGATTTGAAGTATATATTTTGTAAAAGCTACTTATAAATAAAAATAGTTAAACATAATATGTAAATCAATGGTTATTGTATAATAATTTTTTATAAATTATAATATTTAAAACTCTTAGCAAAAAATGTCTTTATAAAATCAAATTGTTGTTTGTATGTAAAAATGTCAATAGAAATTAACTTGATACTAATTTATAATATAATAAAAATGTGTTTCTATATAAGATGGCACAAGTTTATCAATTAATTGAGATGAGTTTTTTAAACATTTGATACTTCTGTTTATGGAGAGTCAAATTTTATACCAGTTTCTGGTACCGGTACATGATATGCTAAGATGTATCGAGTACCAATGCAACTATGATCCATTCACACTTTCCCCTAGGAACCATAGCATGCTACATATGATCTATGGAGGGCAGATTAGGTGCAGTGGCACACTCAAAGTGTACAATGTGATTGCACCTACTATGCCGTCAAACCCAATCCTTTTGCACCCCTAGTTACTGTCATATTGTATATGACATTATATTCCATCACCACCTTACATCTCAATTGGTGGAGGTTTATGTGTGTTCCCAAGTGAGATATGTCTTGGGGAATGAACATAAAATACAAGGGAATGGGAGAATAAACGTGATCCTGTTGTTAGAAACAAATTCAAAAAATATGGATATGAGTTTCTAATATACATTGGTACGGTTTCTAAAAGAATTGGTACGAGTTTCTCAGAAGTTGATTTGAAGTATATATTTTGTAAAAGCTACTTATAAATAAAAATAGTTAAACATAATATGTAAATCAATGGTTATTGTATAATAATTTTTTATAAATTATAATATTTAAAACTCTTAGCAAAAAATGTCTTTATAAAATCAAATTGTTGTTTGTATGTAAAAATGTCAATAGAAATTAACTTGATACTAATTTATAATATAATAAAAATGTGTTTCTATATAAGATGGCACAAGTTTATCAATTAATTGAGATGAGTTTTTTAAACATTTGATACTTCTGTTTATGGAGAGTCAAATTTTATACCAGTTTCTGGTACCGGTACATGATATGCTAAGATGTATCGAGTACCAATGCAACTATGATCCATTCACACTTTCCCCTAGGAACCATAGCATGAGTTTTCAGGAACTCATGCACTTTTAAGGTAAAGACTATTACCTTCCATGGGAGTGAAACAAACAGGTTCTAAGAGGCATAATGCATGAAGATGTCATGAAAGATCATCGTCATCATCAAGCCTTTTAACTACATGGTCAGCTTTACGAGTCATGTTTCTACATTTTTGTTTATCTAAAGCTAAAACTTTAGTAACTTTACAATCTTTCATGTCACCTCTAACTGCCTTCGTCCAAGTTTTCATGTCACCATATCAACCTTTCTCACAAGCATAGTAAGAGGTCGTTGTATATTTATGTCATGCAAGATCATCTTGTATATTTATGCCTGCATGCCGGAAGAAAATGAATAGGACATGGTGCAATAGCAAATCAAATGAATTCCAATCACATCTTAAATGAACAAACACATAAAGAAGAAAAACTTTCCAATTCATAGATGTCTTTTTTTTAAGAGAAGATATTCCATTAAGAGCAGATAACAGCAAAAGAACCGGGTGACGAGGAGAGGTCACCATTGTTCAATTACAGAAAATAGAAAAGTAAAAAAAAAAAAAACTAGCCAGCAAATGAGAAAAGAGAAACCATAAAAACAGGAATACACAATAGAGTGCAGATCAACTGGAGTTTTGAGAAGGTCGGCCAGGTCGTCCAATGCGATTTTCCTCAATCCAAAGATAGTATGAATCGGGCCACTTGACTTGCACACGCTCCAGCAGCATAAGCACCAACAAGTCAGGAAAGGAAACATGCTTGCTCCTAAAAAATTTGTTGTTTCTCTCCAACCACACACACACCTCCACATGATAAAAATGCAACATCTACCCACAAACATCCATTTTGACCCCAACCCCTAATTTCCTGTGCGGCATATTAGATTCCAAATGTATGTCCTTGTCACCCCATGCATTTCTAACAAGCCATTGAACCAAGGGATAACCCAAAAATAAATGAAAAGTGTCTTCCTCATGCACCAAACAGATCGTGAACAGCGACTTGAAAGTTAAAAGCCCATCTTCAAATTTGCATCCATTAGAATGTTATCAAGAATCTACGTGAATGATGCTCTGATTGGAAAGGTCACCATCCCATAAAGCATGATTCAGGAGTCATTGCACCATTGGGTCTGAAATAAAATCATATGCAGGTGCCAAAGAAAGATATTTGAGGGTCGGAGACGTTTTCCACCTAAGCTTATCGGGCTCCCCATTGAGCATCATGGGAGCTAGCGAGGAGCTCCATGAGCTGAATTCACTCTTGGGCCACTTGTGGAGAGGAGTTAGCCCGAAGAGTAACATCCCATCCAACATTGGGTGACCAACCGAGCAACCTTTATGTCAAGCTGCCCAGTAAAGAAAAGCATAAACTTTCAAAAGTGGTGAACCCAAAAGCCTCGAAAGAGTGTGTTTATCCCATTTCCAATTTTAACTATTGACCCTTTTATAATGAACTCAATTCTCTTGCTCTATGCCTTCGAAATTTAGGAGCCCCAAGTTTCATTTGTAGTTGGGGAGCCAATGCCAAGGCCAGCCCATTAGCCCGTGTTTTGCCCTCATTACAATGGCCCATTTCTTATTCTCTATACAAAGACCAAAATCATTTAACCTAAAAAGTCCAAGCCACCATGATTAATAGGTTTGGCCATGATCAGACAAGATGGGGAGCTCTTTTGCCACCCACTTCCCCAAATAAAATTCTAAATTACCCTTTTTTATTTTCTTTACTACGTTGAGCGGCATTTTAAGATCGTCACCAAAACTAACGTCCCCAGCGTCGCCAATGTCCAAACAAAAAATCCCTATGGTTAAGTTAGTTGGCATCTTTTTTGGGTGTGCCATGAATTTGACATGTTAAACTGTTTATTCCTATATAATGGCTGCTTGGCCGGAGTTCCTCACATCCCATATTGTGATCTTGTTGCCAAATTAGTGTGACCTTATTCCCCTTTCTTTCTGCTGTCCTTGTTGGTCATCTTGAGCTGCCGTGCCTGGCCTCGTGACTCGAGTCTGTGCGGACAAATGCTATGTGCAATAACGACATGGATACGTGCTTCAGTGCTTGTGAGAAGGCACTGTGCGAAGGAAACGGAGCATAAAATAATGTTTTTTTATTTAGGAGTAGTAGGCTAAAGGAATACTGATAGTATGCCACCATGATTTCTGCCACCATTATTTATGTAACTTATTTACAATAATAAGAGTGAAACTGCCCTAAACAGTGGATACCGTTCATCCATTTGATGAAGGACAGCCAGAACACCATAGCTGTTCTTTTTTGGGCCGCTCAAAAAATTGTGGGACCCATTTATGAAACAACCCATCAATCCATGGTCTTCTGGCTGCCATCCATCAAATAGATGAACGGCATCCAAGGCAGTTCTGATAGTGTACCTTCAGAGTTGCCTCTGAACTGATGTGACCTCAAACGACCATTATGCTTCAAAAGCATATTGTATGGACAACTTGCAGAACAGTAACTGTTACGGGTGCACATCATCTTCGGGAAAAAAAGAAAGAAAAAAAAAAAAAACTCAGCGGGTGCACACACACAGCTCAAATCGCAACTGGATCATGGCCAATTGAAATCCAAATCCAAATTCTAAGCAATAGTTCAAACTGGGAATGGGATCGAAATATGACCCAATCACATCAACCTGAAGACGGATACAATCCAATTAAACATTTATATCGTATTAAAAGGTCCATATATGTAAATAAAGAGTTGGGTTGTGATCAAGGGTCCGACCACACCCAATCCTTTTGCACCTCCAGTTACTGTCATATTGTATATGACATTATATTCCATCACCACCTTATTGTGTCGGGCCGACCAGCATATGTAACGGTTCCCAAGTGAGATATGTGCTGGGGAATGAATACAATGAATATGATATAGATCATTGACACTTTTGAGATGGATGGCACTCTTGCAAGTTACAATTGTAGGTGTGTGGGTGGTGCATGGGGGAATAGACATGGTCATATTTTATGAACCAAGTTATTGTTTATACTCCATCATCATCGCACATCTGTGGGCGTGGGCCCCAATCTGACATATCCCAAGTGAGATGCACGGCTCTCAAGTTAGACGTGCAGTAGAGATCGAATATGACTGACGAGCGGTTATATAAAATATGACCTAATTAGCTGCTCTCAGGCAATTAAACTTTTGCACTATGGAATAGTATACCTACTTTTTCTAAATTATATCCTCTCTTTTATATATATATATATATATATATATATATATATATATATATATATATATATATATATATATATATATATATATATATATGTGTGTGTGTGTGTGAAAACTGGAATATGTTTATCAACCAAATATGTTAGATAGTATGAATCAAGATTTTCATAAGTTTTTTTTTTTTGCAAATCTAACCCTGCATATGCATTCAGTGTGGTCCATTTGCTAGGAATAGATTGTTGAATCATCATAATCGGATCAAGAAATGTGATTTTTTATGGTTGAATATTTATAAAAATTTGAAGCCATTGATTTTCAATCCTTAAAAGATCATTCTTGTACATCTTAACTGTTTCTATAAAACCAAGTGTCTAGATCACATCTGTAAGGTGAAATTTTTGAAAAAAAGTAAAAAAAAAACTATGAAAATCTTGGTTTATACCAGAAAACATATTTGGTTGGTTAACATATTTCAGTTACCCTATATATATATATATATATATATATATATATATATATATATATATATATATATATGTGTGTGTGTGTGTGTGTGAAGAATTGGTTTGACAGTCTTGATGTTCAATGTATTTTTTTTCTCTCGACAGAGAAAGCTGATGTTAGGCAGATCCCAACAAGGTGACCTGCACTATTTTCAATGTTCTAAGTTTTACAAATCAAACTTCGAACAAGTTTAACATATTTTATTTGCTAGGAATCAAATATTGGAACATGATTTTTTATAAAAGGATATGATTTCATGAGTTTTAAAATGTTTATAAAATTGGAATCATTGATTTTTGAAACCTTATAAAAACCTGCTCATATCATATTGGAATATTGGAATGACCAAAGGCCAATTCATACTGTACAAACTATCTAGATCACATCCGTAAGGTCAAATTAGTAAAAAAAAAAAAATCAAAACAAAACAATTGAGAAATCAAAACCGTCCATTCTCTCCTACCCGGGTAGGAGAAACCTATCGCTCATCCGAATAATCAATTGTTACGTGCAGTGGATGACAGCCTTAATCATCTCATACATTTACCATGAGCCAAGCATAGGCTGGTCTATATAAATTCTCGCTATACCTTCACCACTTAGCATCACCATCAAGATCAACCTTGTCGTCATCAACACAACCACCACCACCATCATCATAATCATCCTCATGGAGAGACATGCAATTGGAAGGTGGCCAGTCTCCTGCTTGGTGGTGGCGGAGCTGCTGCTGCTGCTGCTGCCCTCTAGCGCACCCATGACAGAGGCTGCCAGATTGGGGTTCGAGTACGCCGACTGCCTCAGCCTGTGCGGCCAAAACCTGATCACATGCCTGGTACCCTGCCCTTGGCAAGGAATTAAGGTCCTTTCTTGCTGGAACAGCTGCGGAAATGGGAAGCTCAAGTGCCTCACTGCCTGCGCCAACGGGCCCTAGCTTCCCTCCTCCCCAACATGGCAAAGCCTCACAAATGCCTCTGTTCCCAAAATAAGCTTGTAGTTAGCTCAGACTTTGCTGTGTTTCAGGGGAAAAAAGAAGAAGAAAAATCACAGTAATAAAGCTGGTCACTTTCACTAAGGTTTTATAATTGTCATATGAATGTGTGATTACAGATTTTTCTCAGTTCCAAAGACATTAGAATTTTGTGGGTCGGGGAATGTCGCACGGGTAGTGTATACCAATCACTCTCGGCGAAAGACGGATTAAATGAATAACCAAGTACATATGAGTGGGATTATGGGAAATGACACGAAAAAAGAGGCTGGATACGCTCTTGATTTACAGCGATCCAATATCCAAAATGCAAACCTAACCTTTGGATAATGAGTAGCATGGTTTATTTATTATTTTGCATATTTTTTTTTTTCATATCATATATACTTTATACTTTTGTATAACCAATATATTTTTATGTGACTTTCCAGAAAAAAATAGATTTTTTCAAAATATTAAAGGATTTTGCCTCACCAACATTTTCCAGAGAGGGAGATGCATGAGTATGGTTTAAGGCAGGTCTAATCGAAGCTCGGGCTGCGGAAACATTCCTGTCAAAACTGGAAATCAAGCGGAAGGGGATGTACAGTGACACCGTTGTGCAAGGAGTAAGCCCACGGAGTTTAACGTTGTTGACTAGGTCTTTGATCTTGGGGGCGGTTTCTCCATGTAAATATCAAAAAAAAAAAATGGAAGGAATGTAAATGGTTCTGTTTAGGATCATATATGGCAAGCTCGATACTTCTCATTTCTGAAAACTTGACGAGAACACTTATGCTTCATCTATTCTTCTTACATGTTCTCTTACTCAATTTTTCATGTGTTTTCTTTCACTCTTCTCACTAACTTCCATGTGCTTTCTCTAAATTGGTAGTCAGCATTTTTAGATTTTGTTAAAAATTTAATTCTTACTTTAAAAAATCATGAAATTTAATATTAATCACTTTTGTTTTAGTTTTTATTTGTATTTCATTTTGATTCTCATTCAATTGTTATATTTTTTTATTCCTCGCTTTCCACTTCTTATACATTTTTAAATGCATCACTTCTCACATTTGCTTCTCTAATCGTTTTCAGCTTCCGCTTCCTAGTTGGGCAACCTTTGGGTAATACTGAATCCAATGAAATACAAATTGTAATTGGATTCAGTTAAGATATCCTTAACCAAAGCTGAATCTGATTCACGGAATTGTCACTAATCGGAGTCAAGTTCAGGCCAGATGTTGGATAACAACCAATCCATTAACCAAGGGGTTGCCCATCAGTTGGAACATACTAGCAGGTGTGATTTGGAGCACCTGCTTAAAGAACCAGTATGACCTATTTGATGTTCCCAACATTCATAATCAGGGTTGCTAATGGGTCGGATATCCATCCATTATTAAGCTGTTCCCGACATTCTAAATCAGGGTTGCTAATCGGTCGGGTATCCATGCATTTTGGCTCAAAGATGCATATGAAATATCCGGGAAGGGTTGGATCACAGTGAATATCTGACAAGCAGGAGAGTTTGTGGTCAGATACATCCCTTCTATCATTTGGGTCAGTACTGACCCATATGTTATTCTGGTTGAGCCAAACCTGACCCAAATGATAGAAGGGTTGGATCACAATGGATCTATGGCGAGTATCTGAATATGAATTTCTTGGATATGGACATAATAGTACTGACCCATATGGTATTCTGGTTGAGCCAAACCTGACCCAAATGATAGAAGGGTTGGATCATTTGGGTCAGGTTTGGCTCAACCAGAATAACATATGGGTCAGTACTATTATGTCCATATCCAAGAAATTCATATTCAGATCGTGTTGGATACTCGCCATAGATCCAATGCACTGAACAACTTAATCATAATTCAAACAGCAGTTAATATACCATTTAACATATGCAAATGAATTCATCAAGACAACAATTTTATGGCCTATACACAAGGATGTATCCGTATACCTGGAGCTGACCACAAAATAAAAGTTCCACTATTATTTCAGGATATGGATCTGTATTGGAAATGCACCGGAATCTAAAGAATCCAACTTATATATATGCCACTAAGGGGGTGTTTGATTCAGGGGACAAGTCTCGCTTGGGGACAAAGAGGTCTAGCATGATGTTTGATAGGCTGGGACCGCTTCGTCTTCGTCCAGTTTTTTCAAAAGGGCACGTGGAACGTGCTAGTTGAACCCCTAGGGGTGTGACTGGAGCGTTAGGGACAAATGCCGTGTGTTCTGTCCGTGCGGTTTGTCCCATGAATCAAATGCGTCCTAAGAGTATGATAACGCTGTGAATTCTAAGAGTGCGGATCAGGTCAGGGTACCCCTGATGGAGTCTTAGTTTAACTTAAGTCCTGGATCCCAATACCACTTGACTGCCTGTGGTGGAAAGGGATGCTGACTACAGCCTGTGTTGGAAAGGGATGACTAAAGCCTGTGGAGATTTTCTCAGCAAGGGAAGATCTCTCAATAAATTAAAGATTTATTTCAAAGATATAGGGCATCCCTTGCCACAAGGTCAATAAATTAAAGATTTTATTTCAAGGGTTTTACCAAGGCTAGCCAATGTGAAGCCGGTCTCCCTTGGATTATTAAAAGAAAAAGAAAGTCTAAAATATTAAAAAAAATGGTGAAGGTATTGCATTAGTCAAATTTGATGAAACATTAAACTTACCACTTTTCATGGTATCTTATCAGCTTCTTAAAATAGTGCAACATTTTGAAAATGTGGCTGATGTTTGTGACCATCACTAAGACTACTACATGTCTTTATAAGAAAATATTTTGGATCAGCTCCTAGCTCGTAAAACCCGATCTTTTTGGATGAATTGGTTTGGGCCTGGGTCCCAATTCTTCTAATTGGACCCTGGCTGGCCTCAAGCAACATAAGGCCCAGTCTAGGTTCTGGCAAATAGTGATGTAAACAAGTCGAGCGGGCTGCATACAATTTGGTGCAATATAATTGAATTCGGAGACGGATTCAGGCCCTCTCTACCAAATCTGATTTGATCAGGGTATATACCCTAGTTGGATCTACATTCACGTATAATTGTGTCGGAACTTGATGCACCTCGCACCGGACTTGGATTCTGGTTCAGACTTAGATGTGAGAATGCTAATCTAAATCCAAGTCTGATTAGCATTAGGGTAGGTTTTTCCTTACCAAATCTGACCAAACGAACTCGGATGTGGTTGGATATCCAACCGAAACATCCTTACAGGCAATAGAAACAATAACCAGAGCATTTCCCAGGCATGATGGTTCCCATGGGTGTAATATAGACAGGTCCAACCTGAACCTGTCCCAACACCATGATATGCCCACACCCTACTTATGCATAACCACATCCATACTTGGCACCTCCTAAAAATTTTCAACCCTTGCATACTTTTAGCATGAGCCATGAGCTGCAAAAACCATCATATATACCAACATTCATGTAAACCAAATTCTCACATCATTTCATCAATGTCACTTAAAAACCATAGCAACATTATTATTTTTTTATGATGAGGAATCCTTGCCGAGAACCGGGTCATTTAATGTGTCTGCCTCGTGTGAGGTAAACCCATATATCTAGCAGTTCCCAATAACAACTATCATCATCGTTACCACCACCACCGTCATCATCATTACCACCACCATTGTCGCCGTCATCATCATTAGCATGGCTATGACTGGATATGGAAGATTGGTGGTGTGGGTCATCAGGGTGCTTGAACTCAGGCTTAGGCAGACCCGGAGACTGCTACACACGTGGTTTAGGGATGGCTGTGTGCGTGATGCCGTGCATAACCAAAGGCATGGGCGCCACCCCTAATTGCCTCCTCGAGTGCGTGCGTGTCTGATATGTCCCTAAGCAAGGTGCACAGAATAGAACAGATTCGACTGTGAAGGGGCTTTGAGCAGCCATGACGGTTCAAAACAGCTGGACTTGAACATTAGTTCAAGGAGAAACCATGGTCATGGTTCGAACTTCGGACAACCTGGATACGAGTCAAGAGGTGCCACATTGACTATCGCGGTGTAAAACTCCTGGGGTAACCCCTCCCTGTCCAACAGGAAAGTCAAACAGCCACAGTATCCTTCAGCAACGCCTTAAACCGTCTCACCTAGCAGATCATGTAATAGTTGCATAGGACTGATATTTGTGCATAACGATGGGAAACAAGCTGGCGCTGCTCATGGCACACAGCTCATGTTCAGTTCGTAAAGAGCTCGTTTGAACTTGTAAAATAGGCGTGCATGCCGAACATGCAAAATAGGCATTCGGCTTATCGTAGCTCATATACGCTTGTTAAGCAATATGAATATCGTTAGTACAACAAATGATTGAATTATTTGGTTTTGCAAGCTATAGGCTTAGATATAAAAATTTACAGATTCCAGCTCTGAAACAGTAATTTTTTATAATCCCATTACTTTCAGCTCCCAAGCAGATTTTCTTTTTCTTTTCTTTTCTTTTCTTTGTAAAAAAAAACATCTCAAGCTCAGCTTGTTTAGCTCAATATCATTATGTGCTCAAACTCGGCTCAGTTTGCCACAGGAATGAGCCAAGCTTGACCACTTCAAGCTTGCTCCTTTACCAGCCCTATTTGTGGCGAGGCATACAATTTGTAGCTAATCACACATGCATGCATGGGAGCATGTGTGTCTGTATGTGACCTCCCAATAAAACAAAGGTAGCCAAGGTAGACTTAAGAGGGCTGCATGCCAAACACAGAGGCACCAAAAGACCTAAAATGATGAAATGACCAAAGTGGATTAAGTTTTAGAAGTTTTTTGAACCAGTAACCTAAGAATACAGGGCAGACATTCGGTTCAGCAAAACAATTTTCTGGATCAAAATATCACCACCACCAATGAGATAGCATAGAGACCAAGGTGCCCAAGAAGAACCAAAACGAGATAGCATGGAGATCAAGGTGCCTAGGGAGAACCAAATGGAGCCCGGGCAAAGTGGAACAGAACCGATGAACAGCAGATCAACAATCAGCTAGAGCAGTAGAACTCAGCTTATCAATAGAAAGGAATTTTTTTATGATGTTCAATAGCCGACTAGCACTAGAATTTCAAAATTTCCAATCAGTTTTAAATTGTTTGCTCCATTTTACAATGAGATATCATGGCTTTTGAGAAGGCTGCTTTTGGACTTCCACAAATCTAATAGCCATGGAATTGGATTAAAAAGTAGTTGATGGCTCAATCAACAGAGCAGTTGTAAATGAACTCGGTTATTACATTACAGCATCATCACCTAAGGATCTTCAACTAAAATCATGTACTTGTTAATTGCGGAAAGGAAAATAAAATCTATTTAAATGAGTTAATAAAGGTGACATTTTATCATCTATTAGCATGAAGCCACATACTGAGTCAATACTGAACATAAGCTTTGTTCTTAACCACAAAGCCTGAATGCTATTATTAAAGCATGAAAATTGATTCCTGTTCAAAACCCATTCTTCCACCACATTAGACTAGAAAAAAGGAGTCACACAAGGCCTTGAGCAAGACAAATCAATGCCGGCAGCAAGTGATATTGCTCAACTTGACTGCTGACTCTTCTCAGTACCTGGCTCAATACTTGGATCACTCTTTTTCTCAATAGTTGGGGTGACAGTATTGATAGAAGCTGCTGCTTCTAGTGCCTTGTAAAACTCTTCTGGAAGTGGAACAGGACGATGATGTGGTACATGGCTGGGAATAGGTCTATCATCCTCAACAATTTTGCACTCATAATCTTCAGGGACACCCCAGGGATCCCATTCTGCAACCAAACCATGAAGAAGTGGTGAGCACCGAATCCTCAAGAAGTCCACAAAGCTCTCAGATCAAAAAAAATTCTCCTAGATCATGAATTTGAATTGCTTCCAAGCTTGCCTATCCAATAATAAAGAGTGTGTGTGTGTGTGTGTGTGTGTGAGAGAGAGAGAGAGAGAGAGAGAGAGAGAGAGAGAGACAATCATGTAAGCAGAACAATTCAGATTAAGAACTCTATTTTTTGCAGACATGAACATATGCATAGCATCCAAACAAGGTAAGAGGACTCAAATACAGAATTCCAATCAATTTATTCCTTGGAACATAATTCATCTCCAGCATGGTGTGATCGAAGCAAGCGATTGATCTTTCAAATGATTTTGAATGAGATAAAGAGGAAAGCAAAGGGAAAATTAGCTTGTTTGCAGGAAATGAATATCTCCTAAACTAATGAAACATGGACCGAAAACTGGTTAAATACAAAGGAGGGAGTGGAGAGTCTTGAGGACTGGGCGTCAATTAAAAATTAAAGTTATGCCCAACCAAGTACGAAAGCTTATGGAGTCACTCGTGCATAAGTTCCCAACCAGCTAAGGACGTTCAGATGTTCCACAACATTTGGACCTGTCAAAGCCATAATCCCCTCACTGCATACAAATGGCATTCCAAACTGGTGGATGAATCTTGTCACGTAGCCATTTATCTCATAATGAACCGGCATACCAGAACGCAAACCCCCCACCCTCCATGTCTGATATGTCCAACGAGAGTAGAGCCACAATCATTCATGAGTTTTTGGATGTCATTCAATATAGTTTACAACAATGATGACAATAACGGCACTCACCAATATTCAGGTTTTTCATGGAGAAGCACAATGCTCAAAGTATGCTGCTTTCTTAAGAGAATGATTTGTGATTAACTTTGCCTGATCTCATGATTGACACCCAAAGACAAAACTGTATTGTCCATTCAACATCTGAGAATTTCCAAATTTTCACAAGTACTTGGCCGTTTTTTTTTTCCGTGGCTTCAATTTACCCTGCTATTTTTATTTTTACAACAATTCTTGCAAATGTTTCTATATATTTCTCACAAATTATTTCTTTGAGGATGTTTCAGAGAACCAGGGGGGACGTGCTTCCTATAGAATTTCATGTTGAACTTAGAAATAATATGATAAAAAAAAAGAAAAATATGAATCACAAAGTACATCTAAGTAAATGACATGTAGCAAAAGCCTCAGAAAATGCATAGCCAACAACAATATTGATGTCAGAGGAAGAAAATAGGCTGCTATAGGACAGAAAAGAGTAAATCATTAGATCATGACCAACAAACTATGCTTGTTGAAGATCACATATTGCCTTTTGTTACTTTTCATTTATTTATTTTATACATCCAATTAGAATAAACTACATCTAGTGAATGAGATTAAGATACTCCTGCCCAAAATACAAAAATTAGAAATTTCAAAAGGAGATTAAACCACAAAAAGTACATCTGGTAAAAAAAAAGATATAAGACACTGACGGCCTCCTTTCCACCCATGACCAATAGCGTACGTTAAGGGAACTAGAATTAAATGAAGGGAAGACCAATGCACATTGCATAAAAGGGAATAATAACCCCATAAGGAACTACACCTAGACGGACAATCTATGTATATAAATCATTATGCATCATATAGGCACTATTACTGATAATCCAAGAGGCATTTTTGTTCTCGTAGCTAGGGGTGGGCAACAAGCCCGGCAGCCCGACGGACCAAGCCGACCCGGCCCGCCAAGGGGCTGGGTTTGGGCCATGATTTTAGGCCTGAGCCCGTTAGGTACCAGGCCGAAACCCGGCCCGTTATATACGTGAGCCGGACTCGGGCCGGTCCGCAGGCTACCAGGCTCGGCCCAATGGGCCTGAGTTATTTATTAATTTTTAATAATATAAATTTTTTAAAAGTTAACTATTACATAGTAACTTGGATAACTATTATTATTTACCTAATTAGTTGCATGGAACTTGCTATTTGTTAATTATTACTATTTACTTAATTAATTGCACTAATTAGGAATTAGTTGCATGGGAACTTGCTATTCTCTCATTAACCCATAATTTCAGTCAAGCATTTATGCATTTTAAGATTGGGCCAGGCTGGGCCGGGCCTGACCCGGCCCGCTTCACATTGGCCCATTGGGCCAATGGGCCAGGCCATGGGCTTCTCTTCAAATCCAAGCCAGTTAAGAACCGGGCCAAAACCCTGGCTGTTAGTAAACGGGCCGGGCCGTTGAACCGGGCCAGTCCATTAGTGGGTCGGGCCGATGTGAAATGAAATGGGGATCTTCGAAACACGAGCTTTGATTAACAAGAGCAAGTGTCAAGAATGACACTAAAGCATAACCCTTAAAAAGGGTATAACTGGAAACAAAATAAAAATAAAAATGTATTCTTTATTGATATGAAAAACCAATTGCTTAAGAAGTATTGGAGTGAAATACAAGAGGGGCTGCACCCCTTTATATACACAGCTGAAAGAGGACTCAATAGAGCTGTTGGGCACAGTCCAACAGCTCTATTTAGAGCTGTTGGAATGTGTCAGTCCAACAGCTCTATTAAGAGCTGTTGGACTGTGTCAGTCCAACAGCTCTATTGCTAGTCAAGTCTGGACAGGACTTGACTAGCAACAGTCATTCTAGTTCAAACTGAACTAGATGACATAAAGACAAAAAATAAAAATAAAGGAAAAAAAATACAGAAAAGAAAGAAATTAAAAATGTATTTATATATATAATAATATAATATTATTATATATACATATATGTACAGTTTTACATTTTAACACTCCCCCTCAAACTTACGGTACAATGAGCGAAAGTTTGTCTAAGAGAAAGTGAAATCGGGGAGCAGCGAGAGGCTTTGTAAAGAGGTCTGCTAACTGATATTCTGAAGTGACATATGGCAGATCAATTATCCCGTGTAGATATTCCTCTCTGACGTAGTGACAATCCATTTCGATGTGTTTGGTGCGTTCGTGGAATGTTCTGTTACTGGCAATGTAGATCGCACTTTTGTTGTCACAACACATTTGTGAAGCCTTTGTTGCTTCAACTCCCATGTCAGCAAGCAGTCGTCGGAGCCAAACTACTTTCATGGTCGTGGTTGCCATGGCTCTGTATTCAGCTTCGGTGGATGAGAGAGATACCTTCTGCTGCTTTTTACACCTCCACGAGATTAATGATTCCCCTAAAAAGACACAAAAGCCAGTGGTTGAGTGTTTGTTATTGGGATCACCTCCCCAATCAGCATCAGTATATGCAATTAAATCAAGAGAAGAGGAGGAAGATAAGAAAAGTCCTCGTGAAAGAGAGGACTTGATGTATCTGATAATACGCATGACTGCTCCCATATGAACAGAAGTAGGAGCATGTTGAAATTGACTTGCTGTATGAACAGCATGTGCTATATCTGGTCTGGTAATGGATAGATAGGAAAGTGCCCCGACAAGCTGTCTGTAAGGAGTAGGGTCTGCAAGAAGTTCTCCATCATCAATCTTCATTTTAACATTAACAACTTCTGGAGTGTCAACTTTCTTATCATCAGTAATACCAGACCTGAAAACAATATCAAAAGCAAATTTAGTCTGAGATAATAAATATCCTCTAGGAGAATAAGCAACTTCAATGCCTAAAAAATATCTCAACAAGCCCAAATCAGTCATTTCAAAATAAGATTTAAGAAGTGTTTTGATTGTTTCAACTCCCTGTTTATCGCTTCCGGTGATGATCATATCATCCACATAGAGAAGAAGCACAATGATCCCTGCATCAGAATTCTTAATAAACAAAGCAGTGTCAGTTAAACAGAATTGAAAACCAATATCAATCATAACACGACTAAACCTATCATACCAAGCTTTTGGTGCTTGTTTAAGTCCATAAAGAGCTTTTTCTAAGCGAAGGACTTTACCCTTAGGAATACTTAGACCAGGAGGGGGTTCCATATATACTTCTTCAACTAGCTTTCCATTTAAAAAAGCATTTTTGACATCCATTTGAAAAATAGACCATTTTTTGATAGAAGCTAAGGCAATTAAGGTTCGGACAGTAGTCATACGAGCCACCGGAGCAAAGGTTTCTTCATAATCAATCCCATATTCTTGGGCATAACCTTTGGCTACTAAACGGGCTTTATATCTTTCAAGAGTACCATCACTCTTGGTTTTAATTTTATAAACCCATCGACATCCTATAGTTTTCTTCCCTGGAGGAAGATCTTGAATATTCCATGTAGAAGCCTTTTCAAGTGCATCTAATTCAACTTTCATGACTTCTATCCATTTGATATCATTTTTTGCTTGAAAATATGTGGATGGTTCTTCATATGAGTGAATTAATGCAATAACTGCCCTATATGTGGGTGAGAAAGACTCGTATGATACAAACTTTTCTGGAGGCCTCGAGATTCGGGATGATTGTCTAGTTGGAATGTTAGAATATTTCTCAAGTGCACATGGAGTATTAGACTCTTGTCGCCTGGAATATTGAATACTAGTATCTCTATGAACTTCTTCATTTTCAACATTAAGATCAATAATTCTTGGATCATCATCAAAGTTACAATCAAGGTCATATTCATCAGATGTTGATGTTAGATCTAGCAAAAAGGAGTACTCAGTGACGTCTTTTAATTTTCTAAAATCAAAGAAGCTCTCCTTTTCAAGAAAGGAAACATTTCTAGACACATATAGTTTATTATTTTTGAAGTCAAAACATCTATAACCTTTCTGGTTTTCAGCATATCCTAAAAAGGCACAGGGAATCGCACGAGGGGAAAGTTTATCATTTTTGTCAGTAAATATGAAACATTTGCACCCAAATATTCTTAATCTAGAGTAGTCTGGAGAAATGTTTATAAGTTTTTCAATGGGAGTGATATTTTGTAACGAAGAAGATGGCATCCTATTAATGAGATAGGTGGCAGTTAAGGCAGCTTCTGCCCAAAAGTCTTTAGGGACTTGATTTGCTATTAATAAAGTTCTAGTGGTTTCTATAATATGGCGATGTTTTCGTTCTGCCAGTCCATTTTGTTGAGGTGTATAAGGACAAGATCTTTGATGTGTGATGCCATGCAATTTAAGATAATTTTGAAAATCTGTGGATAAAAACTCTCCCCCTGAATCTGTGCGAAAAATAGTAATATCATTTTGAAATTTGTTTTTAACCATATTATGAAAAGTTTGAAAGTATGAAAATACTTCAGACTTATGTTTGAGAAAGTACATCCACGTATGTCGGGAGAAATCATCGACAAAAATAACATAGTAAACAAATCCTCCTTTAGAAATTACTGGTGCAGGACCCCAAACATCCGAGTGTATTAATTCAAGTGGTCTTGAAGAGAAAAAGGTTCTGTTCTGAAATGGTAATCTTTTCATTTTGCCGAGAATACAATCTTTACAATCAAATGATTCAGAGTTACAAAATTTCCCTAGATTTGGAAAATGTTGGATTTTGGCTATATGTGGGTGACCAAGTCTCTTATGCCACAGTTCCAACTCTATTTTTTGAATATTATAACAAAAAGCTTTCTTCGGCATTTCCAAAAAATCCATGTAATAGAGTCCTCCTTCTCTATGGCCTTCCCCAATCAGCTTGCCTGACTGGCGATCCTGTACACAACAACCATGAGAAGAAAAAGAAATATTACACCCATAATCAGAAATTTGAGATACAGATAAAAGATTTAAATTTAATTTTGGAACATGTCTAATTTCTGGAATAAAAAAATTTTTTGTTTTATAAATTTTTTCAAAATCTCATATTCCTTCTATTTCAAGAGAAGTCCCATCAGCAGTAAAGACCTTTGACACACTTGTTTTATTTTTAACACATTTGGATAGACTTTGATTATTTGGGGTCATATGAAAAGATGCACCAGAGTCAAGAAGCCAAGAAATTTTACCTAAATCAGAAAAAGATGAGGCTGCTGCGCCGGTGGAAGCTTCAGATGAGGAAGAGGCACCTTTGATGAGAGGCTGAAGGATTTCCATTAGTTGGGCCAGGGAAACTGGTGCATCCTGATCTTTAGGCTCCGATCCAGCAATTGCAGCTCTTTTTTCTCTCAACTCCTTAAGTTTGGGACATTGTGGCCTGTAGTGTCCCGGTTCATGACAGTGATGACAAATAACTTTCTTCTTATCATAGTCACCATTTTGTCGGTTAAAGTGAGGAGGCCTATATGATCGAACATGATTCCCTGGTCTAGACACGGCTAAAACGGAATCATCTTCAATTTTTAAAGAACCTTTCCGGAGACGATTTTCTTCCATTGTTAACTCTTCAATAGTTTCAACAATAGAAGGAATTTTTCCCCGGTGAAGTAGGGCCGATTTAGTGGCTTCAAATTCCGGCCTTAATCCAGTGATAAACTGGTAAAAATGTTCAACATCGAGTTGTTTCTGACGAAGCTCGATGTCTTCGGCACAATGCCACTTTGGTTCTAAAAGGGAAAGTTCTTCCCAAAGTTCGGACAACCCATTGTAATATTCACGAATAGTTTTGTCTCCTTGTGTCATCATTCGAACTTTTTCTTGGAGGTTGCACACGTGTGCAATATCTTTAAGGGAATACATATTCTTAAGGTATTCCCATGCCTTATCGGCATGATCAAATTTGGCAAGACTTGAGCATTTTTTAATGTCAACGCTATTGATAAGCCATGACATTATCTTCGCATGAGATATTCTTCATTCTTTCCATTTCTTCTCGTATGAGGCAATAGCCTTGATTTTCTCTTCTTCCGATAGAGGGACGTCTTTATCTCCCTCCTTTTTAGTAAGAGATAGCTTAGGTTCCGAATCGGAACCATCCACAATCCCCCATAAGCCTTTTCCCCATATATGGTGCTTCATGATTGAAGCCCATGTTACATAGTTCGTATCGCTTAGTTTCATAGGCATGATGGTGACTTTATCATTGTCATCCATCGATTACAAGGAGAGAAAGAATAGGGATAGAAGAGAAACAAGAAGGAAAATGAGAAAGAAAGAAAAAAAAAACAATACAACAAGATGTGAAATCTTCTCCAATGAAGTGATAAAACACTTCTCTTCAAGTGGCGAACACTTTTGCAAACGGGCACGGAAACCGAGGCAGCTTTTCCTCAAGATTTAGTACTTCCGCGGCTCTGATACCATGAAATGAAATGGGGATCTTCGAAACACGAGCTTTGATTAACAAGAGCAAGTGTCAAGAATGACACTAAAGCATAACCCTTAAAAAGGGTATAACTGGAAACAAAATAAAAATAAAAATGTATTCTTTATTGATATGAAAAACCAATTGCTTAAGAAGCATTGGAGTGAAATACAAGAGGGGCTGCACCCCTTTATATACACAGCTGAAAGAGGACTCAATAGAGCTGTTGGGCACAGTCCAACAGCTCTATTTAGAGCTGTTGGAATGTGTCAGTCCAACAGCTCTATTAAGAGCTGTTGGACTGTGTCAGTCCAACAGCTCTATTGCTAGTCAAGTCTGGACAGGACTTGACTAGCAACAGTCATTCTAGTTCAAACTGAACTAGATGACATAAAGACAAAAAATAAAAATAAAGGAAAAAAAATACAGAAAAGAAAGAAATTAAAAATGTATTTATATATATATATAATAATATAATATTATTATATATACATATATGTACAGTTTTACATTTTAACACGATGCTCATCCCTACTCGTAGCAAAAGCAAAGCACAAACAGGAAGTACACCATCCCCAATAAAAAAGGAAAATCAAACATTGGAAGACCATTGCAATTCATAAGCAACCCCTCTTATATTTTATTCTAATACCGGAAAAAATACTTAATATAATAAGTGACACATGACCAATGTGAACCACCAATACCAGGATGACTCTCAACCACCTCATCTATCAAATGACAATCAGCAAGGCCAAAAAAACAACAGAATGAGAATACAAGACATAATCATACAACATACTAAACACAGTGAAGAAAAAATGTCACTGTCTCGAGATTGGTTCGACTGTTGCGCTGCAAAGCAAAGTAGATATGCTTTTGCAAAAGCTAGATCAACTTCTCGCGGGCCCACCCCCCATTCATCAAGTGTGTGCTCTCTATGTCAGTCTGGCAACTTCTATTACTGAGTGCCCTTCGGCAGCTCAGTACCCTGAATTTGTTCACAAACAAGTTCAAGCTACTCAAGGGTTCGCCAATCCCTCGAATGACCCATTTTCATACAATCCGGGTTGACGAAACCACCCTAATTTTTTATGGACTGAGATATCTTCATGCCAATGTAAGGCTCCGTTTGGAAACTGGCAGTCCGAGGCAGTTTATGCATTTGAAAAGGTGGCAGCTGCCAAATCCACTCATTAGTACAATACAAAGAGAGGACCTCACTTCCCATCTCAAATGCAACTCGCATCCCATCTACCAGTTTCCAAACATCGACCACAAAGGCAGTTTGACCAAGTTTTTACCAAATACATTAACTCCCATCCCAGCTACCAGTTTCCAAACAAAGCCTAAAATTCCTGAATAAATCCAATTTGGTCATCACTAAGAAAGCCAGTGCACCAAATCTGCTCGTTGACAGGCTAAGCATCAAAAACATACAACTAGTAAAAACAATTTTGCCATCAATGAAATAGGAGGAACGATTAAACCCATAGAAAACCCAGATGAAGCCTTTCATATTGAGGCAATCACGTGAATGTTGCTTAAATGTGCAAACACAGAATAGGAATCTCCAATGATTGTCGGATCATCAACGACAATAAAAACCATGGTAGAATATGAGTTAACAGAAGGCAATAGAAGCATAAAATGTTGGTATTATGAAGAGAAAAGAATCACTTTTGTAGAACCAGATCACTAAAACTTCAGGCCAACAACACAATGTTCTATTGTATTTACCTCATGTACAGAAAGAACAATGTTGGGAGGGACTGAGTATCCTACAAGATGTTCCATTAGAGCCTTTTCATCAGGATCAACTATAAGAGAGACAAAGTTCACATCCATCTGTTATGGCGGAAAACACTGGTTTGTTGCCATACACAGCCAAGCATGTGTAGTAGTCATTTTTGAGCAACTAATAGTATAATACTAAAGTCACATATAGTTAGCCAAGTAACTTTATGGCAGATCCCTTAGAATGCCAGTTCCTTCTATGTCCTATAGATCCACTAAATTTGGTTGATATTTTATTGACTCAACACAAAATATTTTATTTCCTCAAAAAAGAGGGATTTTCACATATTTCCTTCAATCTAAAATCATGTTATCACTGCTGAGTTTTATAGAGGATGGACAGATTAATGAACTGACAGGAAGCTCATGTCAGAGTTGGTGTTATAGCTTAAATCCAGGGTACTTTTCCACAGTAAAGAATATACCCAAGTCAGTACTAATAGAGAAGCTTCTTTGATTAAGTTAAATACTGTCACACAGACACTCCTTGCCCTCTGTACCCGTGTCGACACGCGCCGACATCTGGACATGCCATTTTACCCTCCGTACATACAAGTTTGTATTCAATTTATAATTTATAATTATATTTTCAGTTTATAACTTTATATGTTCAGTATATAATATATATTTTAGATATAGCATATATACTTAGATTATATTCAGTTTACTTTGAATCTATTTTGTATTTATGTGATTATATATATATATAACCGTGTCCCCGTACCCACATTTTTAGACATTTCTGTGTCGTAACCGTACCCATGTGACATAGGTTAAATATGTGATATCTAACCCTTGTTTATCTGGACTTGAAGTATGCATCAACTCAGAACTAGTGTCACTGAGATCACCGATATTTTGAAATTATCGTGATATTATTGGAAATTTCAGGTCAGCCAATAATATAGGCAAAATATCACAATGTTTTCAAAATATCACAATATTTTTTGAAAAAAAAATTATTATTTTTATATATTTTATGCCCAAATTTTTTATTTTTTTGTATTTAAAGACTTTACAAACTTATTTCCTTATATTTTCCAAGAAAAATGATACAAACACATTATTTTCTTATTTTTACAGTTCACTTTTTTTAAAAACCAAGAGATTTTTTCAAGATTCATTGGAGAAAAAACACTTATTGAAAATCTCTTCAAGAAAACCCTCGGCAAGAAATCACCTTCAACGATACAGATGACTATGCTCAGGAGTACAAACATATACTCACAAAATAAACACGCTTGATATGACATGGCAGTTTTGCAAAACTGGGACACAAGGATATAGTCTAAAGGCTACATAAGTCATTCCATTTAATAAGAATTATCTCTTCTTAGTCTCTTTTGAGAATTGGCCCTAGAGATAGGGATTTGCAAGCAATGTTGTACGTATCGTACGATGAGTATCGTTACTATTTAGAATATCAATACGATATGCACTCGTATCGCGATAGAGTGTGTATCGTACAATGCATGCCTGTATCGTACGATACACAGGGTCAGCACCCGCTTGAAAATGACCAAATCGTAATTTTTCAGTTTTGGGTTTTAAAAACCTCTTGATGGACAACTTCATTTGTGTAGAAGCCATCAGACAAATATTCATGTACCTAGGGCTTGTAAGAGCGACTTGGGGGCCGATCCATGCACAAGAAAGAGGGATTTTGTGGTTTGCTAAAGTAAAAAGTGCATTTTCACCATTTTTCACTCAAGGAAGTGGTTTAAGGTAAAAAATCTTTATTATAAGTAAAATTACAAAAGCTACCCCAAAAAAATTTGGCTCGGAGGGCATTGCCGCCCTACACCTCCCCCCTTCCCCACCAATTTACCACAAAGTTGGATCTGCAAAAATTAGAGATTTATATCAAGGTAGAAATCAAGCTCCACACTCCTCCAACAAAGATGGCATTAAATGATCCGGCATAACAATGAAGCACTTAAGTAATGAGTGAAAAACGATTGAAAATTGAGTGCAACTATTGTCATAATATTTTTGTTTATGTAATATGAAGGTATGAGTCATGTGGCATATTCTTAATTGCAAGCTATTTAATATTTTGCATTGTTCTTGTGAGATATGCATGCAATATTATCTATAATTCTATATTAGTTGATGTTTGATGATGTTTTATGCAGCTCATAGAGACATAAATGCTTCATATGTAATTTTATTGTTGTATTTTGTGCAATTCATCATTTTTTATGAGATATGATTTTTTTATAATTTTTGCTAATTTTTTCTGATTTTTCTTGATTTTTTAGAATTTTTTTATTAAAATTTTATGATATTTTACGATAGGATACGATACAGCCTTAATTTGGGCCCAACCGATACGAGTAATGATATGATACTTACAACCTTGTTTGCAAGCCCTTTTCCTCCTTGAATTGGGAGAAGATCGGTACGTGTGCGGAGTGGCACCCAAACTCATATCAAGTGCAAAGCCTAGGCATAAAAAAAAATTCCATTTTTATGTTGTAAGATCTTCCATCTAAACTAGTAGCATCTTCCTCCAACCTTCTCCCTAAACTTACACTCCATATATCCTATTTTTATTCTACAAAATTCTTAAATCTTTTTTTCCTAAATATTCCTCCAAAGTTCTAGTTTCTTCTATACATATTTTCTATCTTGGCTAACAAGTATTGCATCATGGACATCATCTTGAATAAAAAATGCTATTGCATTTAGTGACTAATGCAAATAAATATGGATTTAAAGCTAATCCTTGATGTATCCCATCCTTTCTTGCAGACATACTTGTCTCTCCATATGTAGCCTTTGCAACTGTTTTAGGCACACTACACTTATTTGAATTTGTTGAAGAAGTGTAATATGATTGTATAGCATGCATTACTATCTTTGGTGCTACCCTATCTCAAGTGTATATAAGATTATTTATAAAGGGCACTTTTGTATTTTTTCAGTAGGTTAGAGGTAAACTAATTTTGTCCTCTAGTGTAACAAAGGGGATCATCCCCTATATGATGTATCTCTTTTGCCTTTCCATTCTAATGAAAGTTTTTTCATCTCTCTTGAGACTCCACCCTTTGTGCCTTCTCCTTGGTTGAATATGGTATCAGAATCATATTCAAGCTCTTAGAGGATTGTGAGAATGGAGATTGGAGGTAGAAGACTTCATTCTGGTCATCGATAGCCTGCCTCGAAGAGTGTGCTGTTGACATCAGCTTTGGTTGCACGAGAGGCAGATTCATCCCCATCTGAGGTAATATTTAAATTGATCTTGATTTTAGGAGTTGAACCAATCAGGAATCGTGTTATTTGACTGAGAATTGAAATTTCTATGATTTTTTCAAGATTTTCTGAGATCACAAGTAATATGGTTCAGATTTGGAGATTTTGCTCATTTTGATCAAATCGATGGTTTTGAATCTCTCCAAAAGGGTGTAATCAAGTCGTTTTTTGTGCTAGTAAGCTTTCAAAAGTGGTTTTTTGGTCTGATGTGGTGATTTGGAGGAAATTTATCGTGTTTTTGGCATCCCTATTATGGCGGTAACAGTGTTTTTACTGTTACATCTTGGTTTGTCTATCATAGTTGGGCTATTATTGTAGCAGATTGGTGTTAGAGGTGTTTGGTTGCCATATCGTGCAGTCTTAGTTGGGTTTTGGACTGATTGAAGTGCTTTTGGTATGTTTTTGGTACTAATGCTTGCCTAGAGATATTGTGCAAGGCTCTTGTGAATATAACTAATTGTGTGTTGAAATTTGTGTCTGTACTGCTGTACACACTATTTTGGATATTGGTTTGCTGTTATGGTTTTCTTATGCAGCAACATATTTTGTAGTGGGGGGTTGGTGTTAATAAGAAGGATTTGATAAAGATTGTTTCTATCAAGTTTGACGGAACAATTTTTGCCTATTGGGCTAAGTTTATGCAAATCGTTGTTAGAGGCTTTGGTTACATTGGGTACCTTGATGGTACTGAACTCAAACCTAAAAAGGCTGATGCTAATTATGCCATGGTGATTTGGGAATGGAGAGAGAGAGAGAGAGAGAGTGTCAAAGTGAAGTCGTGGTTATTGGGCTCAGTTGAGCTGAACATTATGAAATTTGAGGCAGCTAAAGATGCATGGACATATCTTAAGCAAGTGTATCAGCAATCCAACTGGGCAAGATATCAACCTGAACAGAAATTGAAGAGCTTAAGACAAGACAATAAGTCAGTTCAGGCTTTCTATGCTCGGTTTTGAGGAGCTATCAGATGCCCTTGCAAAGGGTTACTTTGTCCACAACTGAGGCAAAATATCGTGCTATGTCCCAAGTCACAGCAGAGATCACATGGTTGAGATGGCTATTGCAAAACATGGGTGTTGCTATTGAGGGTGCTATTTGTTAGTTTTGGATCATGGATCCGACCCGCACCACATTCCAAGGATCCATCTCGAGATGCGTGTGCACCTCAAGAGGGCGGTGGCATATTGTAATTTATTTTTATTACTTGTGTAATGTTATACTTTGTACAATACATATAAATAGTAAGACAAAAGGGAAAACCCTATTGCCGCCGACTCCTCTCTTCTCTCTTTACCTCATTTTTGTCTCTTGCAGGTTGAACTTTCAGACATGGTATCAGAGCACAGGCGCGGAAATCAATCATCTAGAAGACCTATAAGGCCCAACACGTGCTTCTAAAGGACGTAGGATTTATTTTTGTCTCTTTTCCTTAATCAGATTTATTTCTTTCTCTTTTCCTTTATCCCTTTTCACGTCATTCTAGTTTCCCTTTCGGTTCTTTTCATTTTCAATAATTTTCTGGTTCGCACGTCTTAATATTTTGTTCCAGTCTGCCGAATCTTTGATTTTCTCCCCAAAATATTTCTATTCAATATTTTTCTGGTTCGCACGTCACAATTTCTTTCTCACGACACTACTCCTCTGTGTGACGAAGGCACTGATATTATTTTCAGCACACAGCATTGCTGTTTTTCTCTCAATACACTGTCAGTATAGTCGGCACTCTATTTTGGTATCATCACATTCCTATTTCCTACCTGTTATTTCATCTCATTCTTCGTATAAACCATGGATTCCAAGTTGAACCCTAGTTTTCTTACTCACCCCATGACCCACAAGTTATCCCATGATAATTACTTACTTTAGAAGCGTCAGATTGTGCCTTTTATTCGCAGTCATGGTCTTTATGGGCATCTAGATGGGCGATCACCCGCCCCACCTACACATATCGTGCAAGAGATAACAGGTGAAGATGGGAAGGTGAGTCAACTTCGAACCACCAATCTTGCTTATGATATATGGGTACAACGGGATCAGACATTAGTTGCTTACATCACTTCCACACTTTCTGATCGTGTTTTACAAACTATTTCTGATGATCAATCTGCTGCCGAGTTGTGGAATGGACTAGCTCATTCTTTTTCTCAGGTTTCCGAATCTCGGGCTTTGCAACTCAAGTGGCAATTCCAATCTATGCGAAAAGGAAACAAATCTATTACAGAGTTCATGGGGGATGTCAGGGTGATTACAGATCAGTTAGCTGCCATTGGAAGTTCTGTATCAGATAAGGATATGGTACAACAGGTATTAGGTAGCCTTGGACCTGAATATCGCATGTTTTGCACGGCACTCCAGGTTGTCTCAGTTCTTCCATGTTTTGATGATCTTCAATCTAAGCTTTTGCAATATGAGGTCAATTTAAATCAGGAACACGCGTCAGATGATGCTCATCCTGTGATGATGGCACATACGCCTATTCAAACAGGAGTCTTATTTACTCCTCCTCGTCCCAATGGAACACCTATAAACAAAGGAGGATTACTACCTACACCAGGTGGAGGAGGTAGTGGCTCAGTCAGTGTACCACGAGGGGGACGTGTTCCTACTTGTTTTCTATGCAATAAGCGGGGACATGTTAAAGCAAATTGCTGGTACAATCCTCAGAACCGGAACAAAACAGGAAGGCCAGATAGTAGACCAGGGCAGAAGGCAATTCAGACATTTGCACGCACTCCTCAGGGACAGGTTCTTCCACAGGACGTACAAAATATCCTTATGACTACTTTCAATCAGATGAACTTGCGCCAAAATGATGAAGGTATATGGTATATTGATTCAGGGGCAGCAGCACATGTTACTTCTGATGCAGGTAAATTTTCTCACTTGACTCCTTACACTGGAAATGGCACTATAGTCATAGGAGATGGATCTCACCACCCCATCTCTCACACTGAAAATGTCTCCCTTTCTTTGCCTGAATCTCAATTACCCTTGTCAAATGTCTTACTCACACCTGCTATTCAAAAGAATATTCTATCTATGTCAAAGTTAGTTGATGAAAATAATTCTTCCGTTGAATTTACTCCTTCTGTTTATCTTAAGGACCTTCAAACCAAGAAGACGCTCGCTAAAGGTGAACGACGCGGAAACATGTACGTCTTTGAAGAATCTCATGTGCCTTTGAAGACGTCGTCTTCCGTAGCCGTGGCTTCTTCAGCATCTTCCTTTCCAACATTTTTGAGTCGATCTACAGATCATAGTTCTTCTTCTAGAGTTTTGAAACTTAATAAGCCAGACTTATGGCATCTTCGTTTGGGTCATTGTAGTCAAGTTTTTCTTGACAAGTTGTCTACTAAAGGTTTAATACCCGCAGTCAGTTTAGAGTCAAAATGTCCAAGTTGTCACTTATGCAAAAGTCATGTACTTCCTTTTCATAGTATCAATAAAAGAGCAACAAGGCCTTTTGAGATTATATGCTCAGATGTTTGGGGTCCTGCGCCCACTCCCTCTTTTTCTGGATCTCGATACTATGTACTCTTTCTTGACTCTTACACTAGATTTAGTTGGATTTACTTCATGAAAAACAAACATGAAGTTTTCAAGTTGTTCAAACAGTTTCATGCACTAGTTCAAAATCAATTCAATACCAATGTTGTATATTTCCAGTGTGATGGGGGGGAGAATACATATCACATGATTTTAGTGAATATTTGAAGGAGCATGGCATTACACGCAACAAAATGAAGTAGTTGAGAGAAAACACAGGCATATTGTTGAGACAGCCTTAAGCATGATGCACACTGTGGGTATTCCTTTCTCTCTTTGGACAGAGGCTTTCCATATAGCTGTTTACGTTATCAACAGGTTGCCCATGACCATCCTTGAAGATAATTCTCCGTATTTTGTTCTTTATAATTGTCATCCATCATATGAAGAACTACATCCTTTTGGTTGCGTATGTTATGTTCATATTGATCATTCATTGAGAAATAAGTTTCAAGACAGAGTTGTGCAGTGCAAGTTCCTTGGGTATGCAGATGACTATAAGGGATAGAGGTGTTATGATCCTCATACAGGCAAAATTCGGGTAGCTAGAAATGTTGTTTTTTATGATGAAAATTTTGACACTCTGGGTTCATCTTCCACAGATACACAGGACAGTTATGATCCTTGGCTCAGTGACTCACTTTTATATGATTTGTTGCCTTATGAGGATTCATCTTTATTGACAGACAATGAACCTTATACTTTCGATGTGGAACCGCATATGGAAGACATTCCTCCTACAACAACATCCTCACGTTTTTCTGGTCTTGTTTATTCTCGTAGAGCTCATCCAGTCAATGATGAGACTCTTCTACGACGTTCCACTCGGATTAGACATCCTATAGATCGCTGGGTAAGTTATAACAATTTCTCTTTGGATTTTCAAACATTTCTAACTAGAGTGTCCAAAGAAACAAAACCTTCCTCCTTTCATGAGGTTGTACATTCCCATGCTTGGGTAGAGGCGATGAATGAGGAAATGGAAGCATTGCATGAATGCAATACATGGGAGATTGTACCAAGGCCAGATAACAAGAATGTTGTAGGATCCAAATGGGTATACAAGATCAAGCACAAACCGGATGGCAGTGTTGAGCGCTATAAGGCTCATCTGGTTGCACGAGGCTTCACACAACAGTATGGGCAGGACTACGATGAAACGTTCAGCCTAGTAGTAAAATTGGGCACCGTCAGGATTATCATTGCATTGGCGTTACAACATGTATGGTCACTCAGTCAACTTGATGTTAAAAATGCATTTCTGCATGGTGAACTAAAGGAAGAAGTTTACATGGAGCAGCCACCTGGTTATAGCATGCATGATTCATCCAATTGGGTATGTAAACTTCGACGCTCTCTTTATGGCTTGAAACAAGCTTCTAGATCTTGGTTTGAAAGTGATTCAGCTATTGTTTGGGTGCTTATATATGTTGATGACATCATTATCACCGGGAGTGATGAGGTTCACATATCTTGGGTTAAGTCTATGTTGATGGCTAAATTCAAGATAAAAGACTTGGGTCCCTTGCGATATTTTTTGGGTGTGGAAGTTGATAGTCGACATGAGACTATTACATTGAGCCAACATAAGTACACTATTGATATTTTACTTGCTACAGGGATGGAGAATTGTAAACCAATTAGCACACCTTGCCTTCTAAATCATAAGCTAAGTGCTAAAGAAGGCACTACTTATCATGATCCTAGTTTGTATCGTCGAGTTGTCGGGGTATTGCATTCTTATCAGCAATAACATTGTAACATGGAGTAGTAAGAAGCAAAAGGCAGTGGCGCGATCTAGTACTGAACAGAGTATCGTGCAATGGCAGCAGGAACAGCCGATGTTACATGGGTGAGACATCTACTGCAAGAATTACAAGAACCGATCTCGTCCTCTATGCTTCTTTGCGATAATCAGAGTGCTATTAATATTGCCTTCAATCTCATCCTTCATTGTCGCACGAAGCATATCGAGATCGATCAACACTTTGTTAGACAAAAGGTGGAAGAAAAAGAAATTGAACCTGCATATGTTTGGTCAGATATGCAAGTTGCTGACATCTTTACCAAGGGATTATCCACTCATCAGTTTTGGGCACTCAAAGACAAGTTGAGCATGATCAAAGACCATACTCAACTTGAGGGAGGCTGTTAGTTTTTTATCATGGATCTGACCCGCACCACATTCCAAGGATCCATCTCGAGATGCATGTGCGCCTCAAGAGGGCGGTGGCATATTGTAATTTATTTTTATTACTTGTGTAATGTTATACTTTGTACAATACATATAAATAGTAAGACAAAAGGGAAAACCCTATTGCCGCCGACTCCTCTCTTCTCTCTTTACCTCATTTTTGTCTCTTGCAGGTTGAACTTTCTGACACTATTGTCTTGCATTGTGACAATCAGAGAGGACTAAGCACACGTAGATAGATTGTCACTTCACCCGGCGAGCCTGCTTAGATGGAATCATTTCATTGGCATATGTTGAACTGAAAATCAAATAGCGGATTGTTTCACTAAGAGCTTTCCTTAGAAAACATTCTAACCATTCCTCTTCAAACTTGGAATTATCATGTTTTCATCATCTCAAGTTTGAGGGGGAGTGTTGAGGAATGTAATTTACATATCACCATAGTCGTGGGTTACCCTCTTGCTTGGATATATGTCTATCTTGGAGGGGTAATATTGTAACATAGCATTAGTATATAGTCAATACTTTTTTGTCGTTTTTTGTATCCTATATGTATTATTCATTCATTCTTTAAAGGTTTAACGAAGCTTTTTTGTTGCCTCCTCTTTTGTGCATCGTATTCTTCTTCTTCTTCTTGACTTCTTTCATGGCTACCTGATACTCAATATTGGCAACACCACTACTCCCAAACAACAGAAGTGTTGGGGAAACCACAATGCACTGCTCCCGAATGGCAGAGGGTGTTGGGGGAACAGCAAATCACCTCCAATTCAAGACTCCCAACGGAGCCTAAACCACCAAAAGAACTACTACACTCACATTCCAGCAACCAACGGTATCTCATTCTAAACCCACCCCTCAAAAAGAACGGACGAAAAGTACTAAATTAGCAAATTGAAAGATCATCAAAAACATAAACCACCAATTCCTAAACGTTAATCCCATCAAGCTTAGATTATCTAAATCATCAATTAAAGAAAAACCTCAAATGCACTCACGATTTACAGTTCTCATTCAAAGCCAACACATCTCAACGAATCAACCAAAAGGACCAAATCAACAAACAGGGCATCAGGAGATCACATGACCACCACCAATTGCCAAACGTTAAATCAGGCAAAAATCGAGTCAAAATCACGCAAAACATCAATCCAAAAACCTCAAACTAACAATTTCACGATAATGATAATCCACAAACATTCAAATTTGGCGAATTAGGCCCCCCAAATCGAGCCCGTTAGAACGAAAACAACAAAAGAGAAGATAGATAGGAGCCAAAACGAAAGAGGAACGAGAGAAAGAGGAAGAGGGGTGGAACCGATCATCTTGGAGATGAGGGTGAGCTCGTCCTTGGCCTCCTCGATGAGCTCCTCGACCTGGCCGCAGCCGATGCGGCGCTCGATGGCCTCCCAGTCCTCCTCCTCCTGGCACACCTTGAGGCGGTGGGAAGTGAAGCTCTCGACAGCCTTCCTGTAGCCCTCGTTCTCGGGGACGGCCTGGATCTCTTTGAGGGTCTTGTTGTAGAGGGAGACGAGCACCTCCCTCGCGTTCGGCACCACGTCCAGCCCCACGATCCCCGTCGTCTCCTTCACCTTCACCATCAATGGCCGCGCGAACCTCCGCAGGAACATGACTTCTTCCCTCTCTCTCTCTCTCTCTCTCTCTCTCTCTCTGCAAAGAGTGCTGGAGAAGAGGCGTTTGCACTTTTGCCGTTTATGCTATGCACATCTCAGTAAGGCCCTATGTCTGAGGGACACGCCATTTTGGCTGCGTATCGGATGATACGATACGAATCTCCATGTCCTTACTAACCTACTGACACGAATGAATATTGTTTTAATAATACATTTATAAAAAATATTGGCTGCACTAGACTATCTCTAACCGAATCTAATGAGCTTTATTTCGCTAATTTGACCGGCCAAACGCGTTGGACATGGTCCATTTATAAAGAAGAGTAACGATAGGGTGCTCCCGGAACACCTACTCCTACCTAATAGAAGATTTAAATTTTTAGAATTTTTGGGTTGATCAGATCTTATAGATAAAATTTCAATCAGGTGGGTTTTACTTAAAAATATGATTTTTTAAATAAAAATTTTTTATGTGTTCTACATCATTGAATTTTATAGCCCTTCGAAAGTCAGTTTATATGACACAATCAAACGATGTAGAACATATTTTTCACTGAACAAACCATCTCGCTCATATCCGTGGAACGGATTGGGCGGTTTCTACTACAGAGTATGGTATCCAATAGTTTTCATTTATTTAATGCCTTGCAATAATAATTCAATAAAAATATATTGTAAACATAAAAATATCAAAAAGGAATTTCATTGATTAAAATTTAAAAAAAAAACATGTTCTCCTCTCTTATTTTGCAAAAAAAAGAAAATGAACTCCAGTTGTATTCTTATCTTGGTGACAATTAAATAACAAAAAAAATTCTGCAAAAGTTACGATCTTTAGATGGAAGATGAATTAAGAAACAACGATAATGTAAACATAAATGCCGATGAATATGCTGAATTTTTATTATCTACAACAAATTATTGGTTCACTCAATTCTTCAACCGTGTCCCTTATGTTATACTCTCAAGGCTATGTCATTCCATAAAAGATGCAATATTTTAACTCAAGAATATATATGCTCATAATGCCTAAAAAAACAGTCCAATGTTACACGATATAAAAATATACGATATTCCTTTTCCTCCAACTTTTGCTAATGTATAATTTTATCAATGTGTATTTATTGGATGATAATATTTACATGCTGAACAATATTTACTTCATGTAAAACATGCTAGGTCTATATTAGGAAATCATACGTGTTTTGTCATTGTGGTTGTCTTTTTTATTTTTCTGAGCGAGGGAGAGCAAAAAGAAAAATTGTATTCAAGAAAAAAATAAGGTATGATAGTACAGGAAGATGACGAGGAATCATCTTAGTCCATCAAGTGCACCTTAAGAAACATACAAACTAAAATGTAGAAGGTAAGACCCAGCCCAGAGAGGGCCTTATTGGATTCTGGGTTAGAGAATCATATTTCTTGATTCCTACATTTGTTCATGTTAAATCATTAAAAAGATCAGAAATAAACAAATAAAACATAAAGCGGAAGCGTACCCAAATTCATCATAGCACTGATAGATCTTAATGGATTAAATCTTTCAAAACCTCTATAAGTGGCATTTCCTTCTTCTGTAAATCTAATGAGAGATCGACAATTTTCTTTTTTGATGGAGAGGCAAAAGTGAACAACTACTATATATGGTTTTGAGGATCATAAAATAGAAAATTGACAAATGAGGGTGCACATGAGGTCTCTACACATAATATAACCATACTCTATGAGATATCATATAGCTCAACCGTAAAAGATCACTTTATATGGGCATTAACCTTAAACAGTTTATAATGTGTGATAAATTACATATATAGGCCCACACGAAATTTTTAACAATCTCCCACTTAGGCTACATATGTTACCATACAATCATGCATTATACAATATCCTTATGATATCAAAAAAATTTGTCTTACTAGATGACATCTCCAACAATCTAGTTCATTGATCATGTCAACATAGAACCAAAGCGATCTTCATTATAATCATCGTAATTAGACCCATCAATGATCACATATATTGACATAACCAACGATATAGATCAAGTGCGGATGTGAAGCATGAAAATTACATGTAATATGATTTAAACATGCCTATTTTCAATTGGTCTTGCCTTATTCTTTAGTGAGATCATCATAAATGAGTACAGAATGAAACTGAAACCTGGACTTTATACTGAAGTAGTAAAATGAAACTTTGTTATATCATAAAACGTCTAAATATAAACTCTCACTAAACCAGCATATCATTAAATGATATAACACCCTTTCGAGTAGTATGCTTATGAAAGACCTTGGGTGGTAAACCTTTGGTAAGCAGATTTGCAATCATGGAATTTGTGCCAATATGTTTTATAGATATCTAACCATTCTGCACTCTTTCTTTAACAAAAAAGAACTTGATGTCAATATATTGTGACTTCGATAAGCTCATGTTGTTGTTAGAATATAGCATTGTTGAATTATTGTCACAAAACAACTTTAGCGGTCCTTCAACATTATCCAAAATTCGTAGCCCAATGACAAATTTGTGTAACCATATTTTATGATTGGATGCCTCATAACAGGCTACAAACTATGCCGCCATGGTGGAAGATGCAATGAGTACCTGCTTAGCACTCCTACAAGAGATAGCTCCCCCGACCAACAGATAAACATAACATGACGTGGATCTGTGACTGTCTTGGCATCCAGCAAAGTCAGAATCAGAATACCTAATGATCTCTAACTTATTCGACTTCCTATATATGAGCATGTAATCATTTGTTCTTTGCAAGTACTGCATAACCCGTTTGGTTGCTTTCCAATGATCCATACATGGGTTACTGAGATATCGGCCTATCATCCTAACAATGTATGCTATATTTGGATATGTACACACTTAAGCATACATAAGACTCCCTACAACAGAAGGATAGAGAATTTTTTCCATGTCCTTAACTTCAAACTGGTGTTTGAGACACTGAGTGAGACTAAACTTGTCTCCCTTAGCAACAGAGTTGTCACCTGGTTTACAATCCTTCATGTCAAATCTGTCAAGAATCTTTTCGATATAGCTCTTTTATGATAATCTAAGAATACTCTGAGAACGATCTTGATGTATCTGAATCCCTAATACAAAAGAGGCATCACCAAGATCTTTCATTTCAAATTTCTTTGTCATAAATCTCTTGGTTTCGTATAATATGCCTATATCATTACTGGCAAGTAATATGTCATTAACATATAAAACCAGAAAAATATATATACCCTCACTGAGCTTATGGTATATACATTCATCAACCACATTCATCTCAAAACCAAATAAGATGACAACTTGATAAAATTTATGATACCATTGACGAGAAGCTTGCTTAAGTCCATAGATAGATTTCTTTAATTTGCAAACCATTTTTTTTCATCGCCTGAGACAAAATATTTTGGTTGCACCATATATATTGTCTCATCAATATCACTATTAAGGAATGCAGTCTTTACATTCATCTAATGTAGCTCCAAATTATAATAAGCCACAAGTGCCATCATAATTCTAAAAGAGTCTTTCATTGAAACTAGAGAGAAAGTCTTTGTATAGTCAATGCCTACCCTTTCAGTAAATCCTTTTGCAACAAGACGAGTCTTATATCTTTTCACATTACCCATTGAATCTCTTTTAGTTTTAAATATCCATTTGCAACCAATGGGCTTCACACCTTCAGGTAATGGGATAAAATCACATACATCATTGTCTTTCATGGATTTAATCTCCTTATGCATGGCATCTATCCACTTTTGAGAGTTAGAACTCTGTATAGTTTGATAGAAGTTGATTGGATCATCTTCTCTTAAGCCGGTATCACCCTCATGTTCTTGGATAAAAATAATATAATCATCTGGAATTGTCATTCTCCTCTCTTTAGTGGATTTTCTTAATGACACTTGTTCTTGAGTTACTTGAGGTATTACTTAAGGTGTTTCTTGAGGTTGTTAAGTTTATACTTCAGGAGTAAAATTTTGATTATATATAGAAAAATCTTGAATATTGCCTTGTTCTAAACTTGTTTGAACATTATAAGAAATTGAAATCTGATCATTGTCAACAACAACTATATAAAGAGAAATAGATTCTTCTTTAAAAGCAATGTCTTTTACCTTATTACTCCTCCCAAACTCAGCTTCCTCAAATAAACAAACGTTTTTTGTCTCAAAAAGAACTTATTCAATGGGTCATAAAATTTATAACCCTTAGATCTTTCAAAATACTCAATAAAATAGCAGCTTACCATTCTTGAATCTAGTTTCTTTTCATGTGACTTATATGGTCTAGCCTCAACTGGACATCCTTAAATGTGAAAATGCTTCATACTAAGCTTTTTGCATGTACACATTTCATATAGGTTCTTGGTTACTGCTTTAGTTGGTACCCTGCTCAGTACATAAGTTGCAGTCTTTAGTGTTTCTCCCCAGAGAAACTCTAGTAAGGTAGAATGAGAAATCATACTCCTTACCATATCCTTTAAAGTCTTGTTTTATCTTTCATCCACACCATTCATGCTAAAAGTACCTGGCATGGTATGCTGAAGGACAATACCACATTCCTCTAGGTAATTAGCAAATGGCCTTGAACATTGTTCACCTGATCCATCATATCTACCATAATATTTACTACAACAGTCAGATCTGATGGTTTTAATCCTTTTGCCAAGTTGGGTTTCAACTTCAACCTTAAATGATTTGAATATATCCAGTGACTCAGATTTTTCATAAATCAAATACAGGTACCCATAACGAAAATAATCATCTATGAATGTAATAAAATATTATTAACCATTCTAAGAAGTCATAGGGAATGACATACAAATATTTGTATGAATAAGTTTTAAGACGTCTATTCTTCTGTTGGCATATATTTCCCGTATGTTTGTTTCTCTTTTATGCACTCAACACAAACCTGAAAGTCGGTGAAATCAAGAATTTCACTTGTCACAAGCCTTTCAATTCTTTGTTTAGAAATGTGACATAAGCGCTTATGTCATAATAAAGCAGAATTTTTATTGACTAATTTTTGTTTAGTACCACGTGAACTTGAATGCAAGGTTTCATGATATGATGCAACAATATTAAGTAAATATAGGTTATCGATCACAGATAAAGAACCAGTCTCAATAAGATTTGAATTAAGAAACTATTTAAACTAACTATTTTCAAATAAACAAAAATAACCAAATTTGCCTAATGCGAAAATAGAAACCAAATTCCGTCTAAAAGATGGTACAATGTATGTTTCTTTCAAATTCAAATAACAATCAGTCTTTAATAATAACCTAAAGGTCTTTATTGCATCAACTTAAACTGATTTCTCATCACCCACATAGATGAATCTTTCAGTATAAATTGACATTCGGCAACTTAGGCAACCCTGCATAGACACACTTATATAAGTGGTAGCATCAGAATTCATCCACCAAGTGTGCTTGGGTACAAAAGTTAAATTAACCTCAGAACAAATCAAAGTAAGGCGGGTATCTTTCTTTTCACACCAAACATGATATTTGATACAATCATTCTTGATATGACCCTCGCCTTTGCAAAAGAAATAACTGGACTTTATATCCTGATGTCTCTTCTGTCTCTTCTGCGATTGAGAGTTAATTGCAGCTTCCTTATTCTTTTCTTAAATTTGTCTTTAAAGGTAATTTTCAAGTGAGCATTTTCTGTCTTTTCTTGTTTTATCATTTTCTCTTCTTGCACACAATGTGAAATTAGTTCATTTAGAGTCTATTTTTTCTTTTGGCAGTTATAATTGACCTTAAATTGAATATATTATGTAGGAAGAGATATCAGAACTAAATGCTCGAGTAAGTCCTCAGACAACTCTAACCTTAGTAGCTTTAGTTTCAAAGCAAGATGAAATATTTTCATAATGTACTCTCTTATGTTCTCTTTACCTTTATACCTCATCGAAATAAGATTCAAAAAGAGAGTGCTTGTCTAAGCCTTTTTCATTTTTAACAAAATATTTTTTAATTTCCTTAAGAAACTTCTTGGCATACATAACACCCCTAAAGGTTTCTGGAATTGCACATTTCATGATCATAAGACTCATGCGATTGAATTGATCTCACTTCTCATAGTTTCTTTTATTCTCAATGAAACTTCTATCTGTGAGAGCAGTGGGTTGATCCTCTCGAAGTGCAAGGTCCAAATCCATACACTCAAGAATAATCATAACATTTTCTTTCTAATTTTTTAAATTTGAGTCATTCAAAACATGAATTGAATTGATATTTACGGATATTATAGAAGCAGAAGAATTAACTAAATAAAGAACAAAACAAATCACAACATGCTCACAATTAATATACATATTCACATGCATTAACATTAGTTAACATATTCAAACTGTAGTGAACCCCACAACTTTGACATTTAGTCTTTGGAAAGAAATGTCAACCAGTAAGTGGTACTCTTATTACAGTAATCAAACATGGATAATTAATATTGTCAAACAACAAGCCTTTCTTTAGACTGACTCATTGTTCACATGGAAAACTTGATAATCATCTCATATTTATTACTGAAAGTATCTTTGGGCTTGGTCAAATAGTAATCTTTTTTTGGGTCGATCACTATTTGCATGAACCTCAAATATATAAAGTTCTTAATATTCTAAACAAGTCAATCTTTACATAAGAGGTAACATGTTTCAATCAACTCATTTTAGAATATAAGACCTTTATTCTGAAAAGAATACCACAATTTAAATTTACTATGTAATTACATGCATATGAACAAAAAGAAAACGAATCCATAATCCAAATAGAGTCGAAAGTTTATCCGAAGTCAACCCTCTAAAGGGGCCTCAAATGCATACTTAATGGCCTGGACCCCCCCCCCCCCAAAAAAAAAAAAAAATATATATATATATATATATATATATATATATATATATATATATATATATATATATATATATATTCTCAAAAATTTTGTCACCCTTTTTTTTTATATGTCCATAGCCAATAACGTGGTCTGGCCCATCAATTCAAGTCGGGTCGGGCAAGACCCGACCCATGGGTCAGACCACAGCCGAACTAGGTTGGCCCCCGCAAACCGGATGGAGACCGAACCTTGGCTGATCGGGCGCCACATCCCGATCACCCGATAGTGGCTGGGGCAAACCGAAAGCCCCAACCACCATCGTCGGGTGCCAGACGACGTCCGACGAGGGTGACCAATCGGGAGGCCTGTTGGCACCCCCGCCCCGGTTGCCAGAAAAATGGAAGGGTCGATCGAACCTTCCTTTATCCGAAACCAAAAAAATGGAGGGGCCCCTCCTTCATCCGAATCATTAGTGGGAGGGCGGGATCGACCCTCCCTCTATCTGGGGGCAGCCGAACGACACGAGGAGGGTCGTTCGGCCTTCCTCCGCCCTAACGCCAAACCAAAAACGGGAAGGGGGTCTAGCCCTCACAGGACAGACAAAAGACCGAGGAGGATCGCCTGGTCCTCCACTCCTCGTTAGTAGTGCAGGCACTTGACGATGTCTGCGCCAAGGGCCGAACAGTGTCTGACAAGTTGTCGGATGTCATTTGGTGACCTGTGGCCACCAAAGAAGGGGCAAGCCACCCCGCGGCTGGTCGCCAGTCCTAGCAAACCCCAACTTACACCGCTGACTGCGACAAAAAAAATTAATAACGGCCCTTAATGCTGGCAGTCAAAAGGAGAAAACTGAATCTGATGGGATTTCGATGACCCAACAAAGAAACAATAGCAAAATCATATATTTCTACGATTTAACAAAAACAAGAGGCTCTGATACCAATTGTTGGATTCCGGATTAGGAAAATCATATTTGTTGATCCCTAAATTTGTTCATGTTAAATCATTGAAAAGATCATAAATAAATAAATAAAATTTTTACGTACCCGAATCCATCGTAGCACCGGTTGATCTTGATAGGTTAGATATTTCAAAATCTCTATATGTAGCATTTCCTTCTTCTCTAAACCTAATGAGAGAGAGACAATTTTCTTTCTTAATGGGAAGGCAAAAGAGTGTAACCACCTTATAGTCTATTTTTAATTTAGCTTATCATAGAATCAGAAATTGACAAATGAAAGCACATGAGGTCTCTACACATACTATAATCATACTCTATGAGATGTCATATGACCCAACCATATAAGATCACTTTATATGGGCCTTAACCTTAGACAGTTTATAATGTCTGATCAATTACATATGTAGTAGGCCCACATAAAATTTATATCAGGCCTATCCAAAAAATGTTTGAATCTAGCTAATAAATATTTTCTTAATATAAGATATCTGATTGAAGCCCGTAAGGGCTCCACTCATCCAATAGGGGCAACTTGTGAATGTCACAAGTTGATGGGGCATCACAAGTTCAAAACCTGTGAGTTGCATCCCTTGCCACAAGGTCGAAGGTGGGTGTACTCTCTGGTGAGTGGGGAGACTGCAAGGGTTTTACCAACCGTAAGTCAACCAATGTATGGTCGGTGATGAGTTTTTTTAGTGGTGCATTAAAAGCACCACTAAATGCCCCTAGCCTTTACTAGCGATTTTGAGTGCCACCAAAGTTCTTTCTTCCTACAATGGGTGGAATACATTATAAGCATGCGTGTTTGACAGTTGTTTGATGGTTGAAGCATTCGATGATACACCTCTCTCTCTCTCTCTCTTTCTTTGTGTGTGTGTATATATATATATATATATATATATATATATATATATATTCTCAACACCAACAGCCATTTGGGGAACAACACATTGTGGTTGAATTTTTCTCAATACCCTTTGTTGTTTAAGAGCAACTGTGTTGCCAAGACACTGCTTAGAGATGGGGTTGGCAACTCGAATACTAGCCCCAAGGGGTTTGGTGTAGTGGGAAGGGGCCTTGGCCACTAGACGAGTGATCAAGGTTTCATGCCCATGGGCATCAACCTTTTGCATATAAGAAGAGGCAAGAGCAAGTTATATCCCTTGCTCGTGCCAAAGCAAGGCGACTTCCTCGGGGCAAGGGATGTACCATGGGTTGACACCATCCGAAAAACGATTCTAAGTATGGTAGGCATAGCTAGCAAGACTAGTTTCTTTGATTCTGAGGGTGGTTTTCTTGTTCCTCATGAAAAAAAAACTCCAATACTATATTAGGGACTCACTTGTGCTTGTTGATAGAGTTTTTCCCTTATTTCAAGTTCAAGTCCTCGTATGGACATCCAATCTCTAATGCGATGTGTGATTTTTTTCATGTAATAAACAAAAAAAAAGACAAAAAACTCCAATACTACATTTCAACATTGTTCACAAGATAAGTTTCATTGTTACTTTCAGCACCCAAGGGACTCATCTGCTCAACGATGGTCAAGGGAGCATCATCACTTGTGTAAGGCGTGTTCATTTCATCCTGCATCTCTCTAGGTTTGTCCATAAGAAAATTTGGAACACTAATAACCTGCACTTTATCATTACTTTCACCTTTGTGTGGCAAAATTGCTGACTTTTCTTGAAGCTGAAGAAAAGGAAACCTGCTTTCATCAAATTTTACATGTCTAGATATAAAAACTTTGTGATCTTTCATTGTTAAGCATAAATACCCTTGACGATTTTGAGCATAGCCGATGAATGTGCATAGATCACTTTTGAAATCTAATTTACTTTTCCTATAGGGCTCTAGACATGGAAAATAAGCACTTCCATACACCTTGAGAAATTTATAATCTGGTTTTCGATTGAATAGCACTTTCATTGGAGATTTGTATTTCAAAATCTTGATTGAAAGACGGTTAATGAGATAGACTGATGAATGAAAAACTTGAGCCCAAAATTTTTTTGGTAGACCGACATGAGCCATCATACTCAAACCGGTTTCAACTGTGTCTTTGACGTCATTCAGATAACCCATTTTGTTAAAGGGTATGAGGACATGATATTCTTTGTCTGATACCATATTTTTTTAACATTTATGACAATGCTTGAAATTCTCCACCCCAATCAGAATGAAAATACTTTATTTTTTTGTCAATAACATTTTCTACATGAGCCTTGAATGAAGTAAAAATATTTAACGCATCAGACTTATGCTTCATGCAATATAACCGGATGTACTTAGAAAAACCATCAATAAAAATGACAGTATCTGAAACCACTACTAGGTACCTGGGTAGGTCCCAAAACATCAGAAAAAATCACCTCTAAGGGTTCAGTATAAGAATCGATTTTATTCTGGAAAGGGAGTTTATGTGACTTGCCCTTTTGACACGCTTCACACACAAATTGATCATAACAGTTATCATACAACACATTTATAGAATTTAAAACTGACTCCACGACCTTAAAAGCTGGATGTCCAAACCTCTGATGCCACTTGAGGGTCGACCCATAAATGGCACTGTTAGCTTCTTTATTTTGTTGGGGCAGATTGATTTGATAAAGGTCTCCTTTACTTTCATCGTGTTGAATGATCCTCCATGTGCCCTGAGTCATCGCCAATCTTAACTTCATCTTTTTCATGATAAGAAAAATAGAGAGACAAGTTATTTATATCATTCAAGATATGATGGTTCGCTCTAGAATCAGGGTACCATATTTCCTCATCCTCTCCAACAGAATTACAAGACTAAGCAGCCGTATAGGCGTGAGGACCTACATTTTTATTCTCTTTGGACAATAAGTTGGTGTATCAGTAACACGTTTTTGTTGAATGCCCAACTTTTTCACAAATATGACATATCTGTTTGGCTCCATTGTTTTGAGTTGTGCCCTTCTTCCAATTCTTTTTATTTTTGGACTTGTAGTTTTGATCTGATCGATCATTTTTTTAATGATATTGTCCATAATTTCTTGAGCTATTAGATTTGGTAATAGCATTAGCATTGACTATCATAGAGTCACCTTGATCATCACTTTCACTAAAGTGGGCTTCTTGAATCAATAGCATACTATGAAGTTCACTGAGAGAACATAGATCTGGACGAGTTTCAATGGAGGTTCTAAAAGCCATATACTCGGATGGAAGGCCCTTTAGGATTTGCATAATGATGTCATCATCAGTCACCAATTTTGAGGCAATAGCTAATTGGTGAGACAAAGTTTTGGCAAGTTGGATGTACTCATCAATAGACCTATTTCCCTTTCACAAGTCCTGAAATTGGGACCTGAGTTGCATAACTCGAGAATGGGAGTGGGCTGCATATGACTGTTTTAGAGACTGCCATATTTCATATGACGTTTTTAGGCCAACGATTTGGCTATGCACGTTCTTAGTAAGAGAAGACAAAATCCAGCTAAGTAAAAGTTGATCACGTAGGAGCCACTCTCTGTATTCAGGATTAATCTCAGTTGAATTTAGTTTAAACTTAGTAGGGGATGGGTTGCTCCCGTCTACCATCCTCATTAAATCATAAGTGATGAGGATGGGAGTGAACTGTGACTCCCATAGCAGGTAGTTTTTCCCATTCAGTTTAATCGATAAGAAATGTTGAAGGTTTTTTTATGACTGCAACAGGGTTTGAGAAATATGCGTACCAGATTGGGACGACGTAGATGATGACGTGCTTTGTGATGCCATTATAGCTGAGCTTTGATACCATGTAAGAAAGTTAAAGTCTCCAATGAAAAAAAAATTGGCACACAAATTTTATGAGGTTCGGCAACTAAAGGTGCCTACGTCCTCGGAAGAGCTTGCTCACCCTTTCTCTATTTTCTTTCTAAAATCTTTACAAGATCCATGGAGGTCATATTTATTAATTTCCCCACTACCTTGATTACAATTCCATAAATTTTGCCTTTCTATTTTGATATATCTAAAATCTTGGTTCACGCTAGAATCGTGGTCTTCTTCAAAAGTTTCCTTATTTTTCTCAACCACTGATTGGGATAATCTTGCATTCGTAATAGCTCCTTGCCTTATCATTTGACCATGATTTGAGCTTTCACACGCAAGACCAGCTGGACTCTTTCCTTCAACATTTTATATTTTAACAAAATTACCAAAATACCTTTCGTGAGTTGACTCGTCGGTCCTCAATTTTTTTGCCCCTAATTTGACCAGAACCAGAGGACAAAGAGATTTTCTTATACGATACGAGTCTAACACACTAAACCTCACTCAATTCTGAGTTTGGAGCGCAAAGTTCTATCTATTTTAATTAATCAGATATTGGGTATACATAGGGATAATTTGGTCATTTCAACTCTTACGATTTGACCTGACTTATCCTAGGTCAAAACATGTTCGGTCTGAGTTTAAAAATACTAGGTTTATTGAACCTAGTCTCGATCTATCTGACTTTGGTATAAAAACACAATTGGATTCTCAAGATTCATAACTAATCACAAATTGGATCCAGATCCAATTTTGATCTTGATCCAAAACTGTCAGACTGAATCCAGAATCGATTCATCCAACTATGAGTTGGATTCGGATCTAGCTCTGATTTTGATCTAAAACTGTTAGACTGAATCTAGACCTAGTTTTGATCTAGATCGAGAACTGATCTATATAGTTGAATCCAGATCTAGTTCTGATCTGTATCCAGTACTGATCTGAACTAGATCCAGTATTGATCTGGATCCAATCTTATTCCAAAACATATCTAATTCTGATCTGGATCCAACTCCAATCCGAACTAAATTCAGTTCTGATCTGGATCTAGATTTGTCAGACAAGATCTAGACCTTGTCTAGATCCAATTCAATTTGGATTAGTCTAAACTGATGGGATCGAATTAGACCTAGATTCGGTCTGGTCCAGATCAGACCAAATCCAAACTGAGAATCGAGACCCAGTCAGACACGACTCGATTTGGTTCATACTTAGACTGTTTTGATATGACTAAGTTGGTCTGATGATCGAGTTGGACCAGTTTGGTTCAGACCGGTTTGTTTCAGACCAATTCAGTTTAAACTAGTTAGATTCAGACCAATTTGAATGGAACAGAATGAATTTATTTTTCTGATTTGGTCTGGGTGCAACCCAGACTGACCCAAGACGGTCATCAGGGTAAAAAGGGGTGGAAGGGGCATTTTGGTTCTCTCTCTCTCTACAACAAAATCGACAGCCATTGTCTATTTTTTTTTTTTTCAACTCACATGGTTGTTGGTCGTCTGGACGACTGAAAAAGAAAGGGAAAATGAAAAATACTTGTTGGTAGAAGGTAAGTCCCTTCTCTCTCTCTATATATATATATGTATATATATATGAAGGCTTACCGTGAAGGCTTTTTATAAGGCCCTCACAATGGATAATGGATGTGGATAGACCTCACTCCACCGATCGATTGTAAAGGTTGAGGTTTATCCTTGTCCGCTCCCGCTATTATGGGAAAGGCGGTTTCCTCTACATGGTGATTTTATTTTTTTTAACTTCTTCCACCCGACGCTGGGTGGTTTTACATCAGCCTTCGTATTTGCATCACTAAATACGTAAAGACATGAGAGAGTATTTTTCAGCCCTTGTAATGGCATGTCACTGAATACATTTGCCATAAGTAAGAGAGAGAGTGTGAGGGAGAGAGAGACGTCAACATAGCTGGCTTGTAACGATACTACCCCACAACTTTGAATACAGATACTCCCATAATCCTACAAGCCAGCTAGGTTGACGTCCTTCTCTCGCAATATTTACTTTCCAGTTTTTCGTTTTTTTTTGTTTTTACCGTTGCCCAAGATGCCCAGGACAGGACAGGGATGAACCTCTCCAACTCTCCAGAGTTGCAGAACAAGACAATGCTTTATAAATTGTTTTCCAGCTATAATCCCCCCCCCCATTTCTTCTCTCTCTCTCTCTCTCTGTTCGTTTTTACCTTTTCTTTCGAAACTAGAGGATAGAGTTTCATGGTAGGCGGTATTTAAATTAGACTACTTTTTTAACCCTTGGGAGTGGGGACGGGAATTCGAAACCCCGATATCTGCGTTGCTGTTGGGGGGGGGGGGGGGGGGGGGGGGGGCTATCGCCATCATCGATTTTACAATCGATGGGCATTGGTGGTTTAGTAATCTCGAGACCCTGAAGGAAGGATGCAAGTGGAGTGTGAGCTTGGTTGAGTTGTGATCGACAGAACAGAGTTCCCCAATCAAGAATATTGGTGCTTGAACCTATCGGCTGCATCGGATTTGCATTTCTCGTTTGGACCAAGCAGTTGCAAGGGTATGAAATTATGCTTGTTTTGAGTTATCTTTTCATTAACAGTTTGGTGGGTCGTGGTACATTATTCGTTAAGGCAATCTTTCGTCTTCAATCACGGACTGACTTTCCGTGTTAGTTGACAGATTAATTGAATGGTTCGGAACTGTATGTAGTCTGCGATACTTGAATGTTTTGGCAGAAAAGTTTAGCATTCTTTTCCGTTCTCTTTGGGGGAAAATGGCACTTTTAACTGATAATAGAATTTTTACAGTGCAATCTTGATGGGCAGTGTTTTTCTAATTCCAATTCATTCTTTGTATTGATGGATAGGATATGACCCATTTGTGCAATGAATAAAAATTTGTTGATTTGCACTGAAGGGTCTGTCTAAATCCAATAATATTGCACATTTCCTATTTGTTTCGTGCAATTTCAAGAGTTACTCAATTGAACTTTCATAGGAAAAAAAAAGAATGAAAATACCTGTTGGGAACTCTTTGAAAGAGGAGGAATTTTGAGGATACTGTCTTGAAGACGAGGATTCTCTGTACTATTTTATGGTGCCATTTGCTTAGAGCTTTTTGATAGTATATTTGAAGAACATATTTGACTCTATCTTGATAGTCGAATACTAAAGGTGAATAAACATCTTGAGATGGATGTTTGTGGTATTCTTTGTTGTCCTTAACTGTTATGACTTTCTTTCTTATCATGTTTCCGTTTCTTGTCTGTGGCATTTCAGGTTCAATATGTAGGATTACAAAGTCCAAGCATCCTGTTCTTCTGCACTGAAGTAAAGCCCATACCAAATGTCAAGGTCACTTGCAGCAATAATTGGAGGTGCTGCAGGGGCCGTGACATTGGTTGGGATAATTATCATAGTTATTTGGTTCTGCCTATTTCGCAACAGGAACATTTCAAGAGCTTCTGAAAGTGGTTCATCAGAGCCATCCGTTCAAGATAGTAGGCATTAGCTGGTTCTGCTTTTCTATTAGAATTTCTTACAATTGGAGACGTTCTGTGGCGTGATATGCAAAATTTTGTTCCTTTTAATTTAATTTTCAATTATTGGAATTGTTTCTTTGTAGTTGGAAGAAGCACAAGTGAGTTATCCTTGATAGGTGGCCCTCTACCATCTGCATTGCGAGAAGCAAGGCGCTTTTCCTTGCAAGAACTGGAGTTAGCTACAAAGAATATCAATGAGATAAACCCTATAGGACAAGGAAGTTTTGGGCCTGTGTATAAAGGCTTACTTCAAGATGGGATGGTTGTGGCAATCAAAAGACTTCCTGGTCCTCCCAGGCAGGAATTTGTTGAAGAGGTATGTAAAATCTGTAATTCATAATTGTGGGAATATGTAAAGTACCTGAGTGCCTTCTTTGTGAAACTCTTTACAATTAATAGTGAAGTTGTACACAATAAACCTCATTGGCTTGCAAATGTATGCCTCCATCGAAATTTTGGGCTTTTTCTATCTGAGTGGGATCCTTCCAGGTGGAATATATGTCAGTCTCTATGTCTGCATGATAGTTTTCCATGTTCAGTTTACCTGCATGCTTGCATCTAAAATGCATTTTGTTTTATTTTTTGTCTAGGATTGTTTCCAAACACTGTTTCCTGCTTTTTCTTGGCATTTTTCTTTCATTCCTTTCCCTTCTTTTCTTAATTGTTCTTTGTTGTTGGGGGGACCTCTAATGGTTCAGAGTTTCTTTTGTGTTCTGCATGGCTAACCTGAGCTGACTTGAATTGGGGTTGTACCCCCAGGATGTGAACACAAAGTTGGAGACAAGCCTCATGCTCTTTTTGCAGTTGGCATGGGCAGTTTGTTTGTTGAAGCGGGATGCTGCAAATTGTAGAATTTGTTATTACGGAGTTCTGTAAAATTACATTAGAAACTAATATAGTAGGTTTACTTTCAAAATCCATATGCTTCAAAAATGAGAAACAGGTCGATCTAAATGTTTTGCATTAACTTTCTTATTCTTGATGTTAAGGCCTGATTTTTTACTTCGCTGAGACATGAAACTGATTGCTCTCCATGAAAGATTGATGTAAGACATGCTACCATCAGAATATGTACATGGGTGAACCTACATCTGGTAGTATAAAGAAAAATATTTGTCAACAACATAGTTCTTTGCTATTTTGGAAACCACATTGTTTTCCCATGTGTATATAAGCTTTCATCCAATCTGAAGTATGTTGTACTTCTTACAGTTTATGTTATTGGATATTTCCAATATAAAGTTAAATAAAACTAGCTGTGCTAGGCATTGACCATTTGTGAATGTAATATTGTTCTTGATGTTAGTGGTTTATATAAATTTTTGAAGATGATGTCAGTGCAAATAATTTTTAGGGGATGTTTCTGGTGCATATCTTTATTTAAATCATGGGGTTTCATTTGTATTTAAAGTTCCTTTTTTAGCAATTTTATGACGTCAACCTCTGTATGTATGCACTTTTCTTGTTTATTCAGGTCCAGTTCTTATCAGGTATCCAGCATCGGAACCTTGTGATTCTTCTGGGATACTGCCAGGAAAAAGACCAGCTAATGCTTATTTATGAGCATATTCCAAATGGCAGTGTCTCCAACCATATATATGGTATTGTTGGCTTCTCAGTCAACTACAATTGGTTTATAATTTTCCAAACCTAAGCTAATGTTTATGAAGGTTTTCTGTTTTCAATGTCAATAAAGCAGGTCAATATTCAACTAAGCTAGAGTTCAGGAATAGGCTTCTAATAGCCATCGGAGCAGCCAAAGGTGAACATTTATGGCATCAGTAAGCATTGAAAGCTTTCATTCTATTGGTTTTCCATAGTTATACTTGCAGAGATTTGGAGTTATACTTGCAGAGATTTTGGGTTCCATAGTTAAGCTTGCAGAGCTTTTGAGTATCCCTTTATGATTTCTACAGGTTTCTTAAAGTTTTCCCTATTAAATTTAACTGATTTGCCTTTAATTTTGTGTGGGAAAACTGCCAAGGACGCTATCTGATGATGCAGAATTCTGATATTTCTGATTTTGTAGGCTTAACTCATTTGCATTCTCTGATTCCTTCTGTGTTGCATAAGGACTTCAAAACTGCAAATGTCCTTGTGGACGAAAACTTTATACCTAAGGTTGCCGATGCAGGTCTCAGAAATTTGCTTGAGAGAATCAGTGATACTGGTCCATCTTCTCAAATAATGGGTGCTGCTGTTTTCCTGGATCCAGAGTACTGTTCGTCCTCTTTTAAGATAGACGTTTTTTTATTAATAGAGAAAAAGTAAATTTTCATACTGGGAAATTAAACATTTAAACCCTGTGATCCTAAATGTGTTGTTTTCTGTTATCATTTTTGTATCGTTTTCTGCTTTTAGCTTCATCTCCTACTTATGTCTCTGTTATAACTTATATGTGTTTCTGCAGGGCCAGGGATTTGGGTAGGTTCTCAGAAAAGAGTGATGTATACAGTTTTGGAGTGTTTCTACTGGAATTGGTGAGTGGGCACCCAGCTGAGTCTGATCAAGACCTGATCGAATGGGTATGCACTTTCAATAGTTTAATGTTGCTTATAGGATGATATGAGACATTCTTTACCACGGCTATTTTGCCTCATAGATGCAGTTAATTAGTTAAACTTTGTTGCTACAAAACAAAACTACTAGTTTGAATGTAAAACGAGCCTGTCCACTAGTTCTATTACTAGAAATCCTGCTCTAGAATTCTCATCATCTCCATTCTTCCTCCAACCCTTGCCTGTTGTGGGGAAGTCCCTTCTCCATAAGAGGTCGGGGTAGGCCTAGGAAGACTTGGATGGAGATGATAGGAAAGGATATGAATGCTTTGAACCTCACCGAGGACATGGCATTGGATAAAAATGATTGGAGGAAAAGGATTCATGTGGAAGACCCAAAATGAATTTCTTTTTTTGGTTCATATCGCTGACCCCAATTGTTTTGGGATGAAGGCGTAGTTGTTGTTGTTGTTGTAGAATTGAAGTTGCAAATGTTTATATTGTCATTCTTCCCATTCGTCTGTATTCATAGTTACATGCTATATAGATAATGAAACCAAAAAATTGTATTTGTCTGTATGCATGTCACTTGGTTTTTCCAACATTTCTCATAAAGTTAGCTGATGGGGGACATGAGTGTAATGAAGCACAATTACAATGCCAACTAAGGGCCACACAAGTATACAAATATGGTCTCTAATGGACCGATGACAATCTCATAAAAGAGATACAAAAGTATGAAATCTACAATAGCACAAAGGCACAAAGCTCACAAGAGCATAAAAGGAAAAAGAGAATTGTATTAACTTCACAAATGCTTTAAAAAAGCATGTGGAAACATAGAGAGGTGAGCCTCTATTTATAGAGCCTCATAAGCCCTTAAGGGCGGCAGTCCAACGACTAGTTGGACTGACACCCCAACAGCCATAATGATATTACATTTTAAAAAACAAAAAATAAATAAACAAAAAAAGGTATTTCAGTCCCTAATGGACTGTACTAAAAATACATACTATGAAATGACCAAAATACCCTGATATATGTATATTGTATAAATATACGTATATAAGTCAGGTATAACTATATATACACAGTATTTTAACAATGAGATCCCTCTATATAGGTATTCTACCTTTTTCAACAACTTTGATAAAACCATTTGCAGATAGCTGGTTGTTTATCTTCATCTAAGTTGTATTAAACTCCATGTTTTTCGTTATTAGCATTAGAGATCACAGCTACCTTTTGCTACACAGGATATCGACTCCTTTCAAGTTTCTTACTGAATTTTGACTGAATGCTCTTAAGAGAAAATATCACAACTCTTGAGCAATCCAGTAACTCAAAAAATGTCATTAGCAGATGGGAAACCAAGTCCTGCAAGCTGTTGCTCAGTTGTAAAGAATCCACCTCTGTGCAAGCCCCAGCAAATCTTTTCTAGGTTTCATACTGTTGGGGAGGCAAAGCCGCCTGAAGCTTTATTCACACCTTCCTATGAAATAAATAATTATATCAGTTGATGAATGGGGATTAGGAGTATTCTTGTGAATTTAGTGTTCTCTTTTTCTTAAGAACAGTGCTGAAAACCTATGTGGCATTTCCAAGGAACAAATAAGATATTTTTATTTTATATGGTATTTGTTATTCGTGACAAGTTCATTTACAAAAAGTTCAAGATACTTGAAATGCACTGCCATGGATACTGAATAACTTTTATAATTACTTCCATGAAGGCCCAAAGTCACCAAGATTTGGGTGTCTTTGCTGGTATCGTAGACGAGAAATTAGGTGGCACTTTCATCATTGAGGGCATGAAAGAGTTCATGGGGCTGGTAGCTCGCTGTGTTCATTCATCTGGACAGAAGCGACCAATGATGAAGGTGGTTGTGTCAGAATTGGAACGGATTTATGAGAAGGAAATCAGCTTGACTACCATTGTAGTCGAAGGCACCCCCACAGTCACCCTTGCAAGCCAGTTATTTACAGCATAAGGGTGAGTACATAAATTAGGTGACACTGCACCATTGTGGGGCATAAAGAGTCCCTTCTTCTGGTGGTTCAGTGTGTTCATGCACCTGTACAGAGACGGTAAATGATGAACGAGTGGTGTCGGAATTGGAATGGATTCATGAGAATGAAATCAGCTTGACTACAAGGATAGGTGAAGGCACTCGCACAGTTTCAATCAAGTTGTGTCTATGGATGCAATTGTACTAGATCTGATATTGGAAGGCTAATATACACTCGCACTTGCGTTCAGGTGAACCGTCTAGTATTTGGAACGGTTAGAATGTGGTTATAGATGAACTTGTTGGCATATCACTTTCGAGAACCATATGAATTATTTATATAAATAAAAAGTTTTAAATTTTTCTCAAAATTTAGAGTTTGAAAAAGTTTTAAAAGGTTAAATTTTTTAAGAGCGTTACAAATTTGATCGAGACTAGACTTACTATTGTGTTCCACTGAGTTGCTGAAGCAGTAGGTACTATTGAGACAGACAAATTGGATGCGTTGGACGCCATTAAAATGCTCGTTCGAGTGGGTAGTTCTGATACCATAAAAACTTAATAAACAATAATAGAAACCTAAACACTCAGTAACAAAGAATAGGAAATACACAGTCTCACTCACATTCGTGAGATGTGTGTTGTTTCATATTAATAAACTATTAACTAAACTTATCTCAGATGTGCACGGTTTTGTTTACAAGATATGCGGTAACTAATCTTATCTGAGCTGTACACGGTAACATTACAAGATATGTGGTAACTAATCTTATCTCAACCGTACATGGTAACGTCACAAGATAGGCGATAACAGATTACATTTGGTAAAAACAGAATCCTTGATGCCTTTGCTCAGCTGTACACAGTAACTAATCTTATCACAGTTGTACATGGTAACGTCACAAGATATGTGGTAACAGATTACATCTGCCGAGTATTTAGAAATCCGTTAGCTGCCTTTGCTTTGCCCAGTATTAAGGAATCCACAGAATCGATGGATAACGATTTCTCGTTATCCTCGGGTCCTCTATTATCCTTAACAGATATGTCCAATCCAGGCTGAAGGTCTGACCAAACTCAATCTGTTTGCAGACCTACCTATCACTAGGGCTGGTAAACAAGCTGAACGAGACATTCATGTGATGAGCCAAGACGAGTTCGAACTCATAATCAAACTGACTTAAATGAGCCGAATTCAAGCTGGCTCTTTTATAAGAAAAATACATTGTTTAAAAGATTGAATAGAAGATTACAAAAAGATATATGTAAAATATATATAATATATTTATTGCTACTTAATGAGCTTATATGAGTCAAGCCAAGACGGGTATCTATTATTCATATTTAGCTAGCTGAGTTTATTTTAGGAGTTTGACTGAGCGCTTTACGAGCGGAACATGAACCGAGCTGAGCCAAGCCACAAGCTGCTGAGCTTGTTTCCCAGCCCTACCTATTACTATTAGTATATGAATATATAGCATGGTTGTGTTCACCATATGGTATTAAAAAACTAATTTTTCTAGCATCAACTTGGTTATCCATGTTCGCTACTACTGTCAATGCGTCAGATGAGGGCCAAACCCATCTAGTGTGGACTCTGGACCTGCTTCCTACTATGATGTGCCAATGCTTACCAAGTCTCATTGCTTATCTTTGATACTCGCGACTGTACCTTACTCTTTAACTCTTGAGTAGAAAGGCATGGTTTCAGGCAATGTCATCAAAATCGATCTGAACCGGTTCCTTGGATATTAATGAAATAGATGTTGATTCCACCGTTTCCAAACATCAGCAATTTTTGCCCTGAATCGATTCTTTACATGTTTTCTAAAAATATATATCTACGATAAATAAAATTAAAAAATAAATAAATCTTTGAAATGGCCCGATTAAGAAGTGATCCGTTTCAATTCTACGGAGAAGATGATTCATTTGGTGAACAGATTTTATAACATCGCTTGCATGTATTGTTTACTCAACCAGGCGGTGCAGATGCGGACATCATGGTTTGTTTAATAAATTATTTGACCCTACTCAAATTTTGGACTGTGTTTAGATATGTTTTATAAACACCCAAACCAAATCGAGGTCCAATTAGGAATCAAACTGTACCAATTTGATCTATTAGTCAATGGAACATGCTTTGATGGATCCGGACCTTATCATTATCTGCTCTGGACTGCAGTAGTAGGTCTTACCAATAACCTGCCACTACAAAGTAGGGCTGCAAACAGATTGGATATGGTCGGATATCTGATGTGAGACCGGCGTGTTTTTTCTGATATTGATATTTTAAGTAAAATCTGAATGCAGATTCAGATCGGATCTGTTCAATAGGGTCATTTTCCAATTCGGGTCAGATTGGGATGAGCATTTTAAGCTGGATCCAATCCGGCCTGAATAATTTTTTTTATATGTAAATAGCTTGTTTTGTTCTATCTGGTATTACCACATCTGAAATGAGAGATCATAGTTGTCCCGTGCTGTGCTAAGAAAATCACATTGTTGTATGTGCTAAATTCATATTCAATAATTGGCGGCAATAATTGGAACTTTTCAATAATTAAATACCCAAGAGTGGGCTAAGGTTCCAAGAGATCACCTTCAAAATACAACCCCCTCAACCCAGACATTCCTTCCCCACCACAAGAACTTTAGTCAAAAGGGCTGTGAAATAGAAGCAGCAGAAACTGACATGAGACTAGAGATATCAAGTATGATTAAGATCAATCAGCTAAGCGGTACCAGGGAGGTAAATGCGGTGTATATTATTGGTTGATAGCCTTCGCCGGCAGGTTGGGCACTTCTTCTGTAGATTGATGGCACTGATAATGCAGGAATGGCAGAAGATGTGCCCGCATACGGTCGATGTCTCCTCTTTCATGGTATCCATGCATATAGAACATGTCAAATTCACCTTCTCCATTGAACGACTGCTCGATGCACTTGCATATTTTTTCTGTCATCAGCATGATAATAAGGCTCCCATGTAATTTATAAACCCCAGACACGTAACACACACAGCATGGATTTTATTGGGTTTCAATTATTCAAGCAAGCTGCCAAGCTTGTCTCGGCAAGGTGAACGATTCAATATTCTGATAGGAGAGTGATAGGTGGCAACATTAACCAAAACTGATAAGCATGGCTGCCCTCAATAAAACAGAACAAATAACTTATCTGCCAGAGTTCAAGCATAAAAGACCATAAACAAACGCAAACTCATTATGCAACCAGTGTTACACTACAAACCATTCTCCAATATGAACTAAAAACTGAACGCTGATCAAGTAAAATGCAAATTCTATACCGTTATTGTCAAACGCCAACACAGGACGTGATACACCGAACCTGTCCTGTTTGGCATCCAAAGAAGCAAGTGGGTCTCACTACACAGGAAAGTGTCACTTATACAGTGGTTTTACACAAACCTGAACCACTCTCACTAAGAACCTGGTGAAATTGAGAAAGATTACAGATGCAAATCTACCTACCTTGTAACTCCATACCCTTCCAACCCGTCGCCTTCCCTTCACTGCATAACTTAAACAGGTCAACACTACACCAGACCATACACTAAATATCACCTTCCCAGAAACGTTACCCTGCATTGTACCAACTCTGGTATCAATCAACTGAACAACGTCATCTTTTTCCTTATCCATAGACAAACAAACAAAGTGAATCTCTTATCCCCTCCAATTTTTTAATTGGTGGCAGTAGCTCAGGGTCTATATTAATTAGAGGTGAGCTTTTGATCTTGTTGCTAGACTAGCACAATTGAGTTTTAATAGCTCTACAAGATTAACTAACTATATTTTATAAGGAACAAGGCCCAGTATTAGTGCATAGAGAAGAAGGCAGGCCATGAGATGCTCTGGAAAAAAAAATTGAAGGTGAAAGTAAATTCCCAAATGTGTAATCTGTTGATGATTTATGGAAAACGTCATCCTTCTCAGTTCTCACCACTCTGTATATCCCTCCGTTACCAATTTGGGGCTGCACTTACGTTATGATACTTCCAATGCCTTTTCTTGTTGGGGGTCCAATTATTTCATGGGTTTAAGATAAACTGGTCTCAAGAAAAAGTAAAGTCCTTCGAGAAGAAGGCACGGCCGCATAAATTAGGTCTTTTCCAAACTTGGAGAAGGCATAACTGAAGAAAGTAGATCCTTTCTAGCTATGTGCACGTACAATTTTGTAACTTGAATAACATATAAGCTCTACTGTAAGCTAAGAGGGAGATTACTCTGGATGGAAGCGGTAGTCATCAATCAACTGGAATTAGTTGAAACCTGCATCTTAACCAAAGTGGACATCATGTAATTTTGTACATACATACACATTTTTTCAAGCCAATGGCATGTGGGTGTCTACTGTTGACTGGAATCACACATACATGAGTGGAAAAAAAACACAATCTAAGGTTATCACATGCTTCCACAAGCACATGGCTGTAAGGTTTGAACTTGCTTCTGTCTATATAAATGGTCTATAAAACATACACCTCACATACCTATGCCCTGCTGTTCCTGTGTTTGCTGGAGAAGAACAAGCTTTGTGTTCCATCCGATGTACAGAAGGGATTAGATGTAGCACGTAAGCCTCTAAATACAAATCTTTATCTCCTCTACTTGCTCCAGAGTCCAGAGAGAAATGGAGACTCGAAAAATAAAAAATTCTAGAGTTAATTCATGTTATGAGTGTGTAGACCAGTTGTCTGCACTGCAACTTCTAGGGCAGAAGTTGCTTACCATAGAATGAATGCAAGCAACAGTAATCAGATCACCCAAATTAACATGTCTGAATCCAATGACGAATTTTATGCATTATCTGCAAAATGTATAATTAAGAACACATTTTCCATATCACATGGAGAGAAAGATGCAGCAGTAAAATGCTTCTTTATCACCAACTTCAGCATTAAGGGCCTGTTTGGTTGCAAATTTAGAAATTCAAAACTCTAGTTTTTTACTTTCTATATTTTCAGAATTTCAGGTTTCTTAAATCTAGAAAAGTGCAGTGCTTGGATGCACATGAAATTCTGGAAAAAAATATCCAGATTAAAAGTTTTCACCTGTTTGGTTATTTATTGAAAATTTCTAGATTTCTCTCATATATTATGGCACTCAGTCTAAATGGGGTAGGAGTTGTTGTGGCCAAGCAGTTTGTGCAATGTGATTGCACCTACTCCACCCTTGTTAAAAAGTGCCTAAAATTTTCAAAATATACATGGAATTTTTGTCTTGAAAATACATACTCATTGCTCACCAGAATTCCTGGATACAGAATCCGATCTTCACAGCCAACCAATGTAAATTATCCAACACAAACATCAAAAAAAACTCAAAATGAAGTCATTCTCCAATCGACATCACCTGTCTCTTAAACAATGACAAAGACATAGATCATTCTCCAAAATGACAACAACAACAATGATCCAAACATTAGAGCACTCACCAAAATGACCACACCAACAATAACCCATGCATAGGACACTGCACAAAATGATCATAATAAGAATGACTCAAACAGAATATAGTACGAGAGATCATCAATATGAACATTGATTCTTTGATACCAATTTCATTAGAATAAGGATGAAAATAACCAAGAAGATGCCAACCAAGAATCCACAAACGCAAGTCAACAAACAGTTTGTGGATCACATATAACACACAAGAAAACTACTCATGCAACCCATTTTGAAGCCACCTACATTATAAAAGCCACTCCACTTGCTTCAACTCATTATCAAAACCCATGAAATGGTGGTTTTAGGTTTGCCATCAAATTTTCCTTCACCTCACCAATAAGGCAGAAACAAAGCACACTAAAACAGTCTATACACAATACACCACCCATCAAACAGAAAACTCTTTGACACTTCATCTCACCACATAGAATTGATTCTGAAACCCCCCGAGAGAGAGAGAGAGTCTACCTTCATGCAAGAGAGAGAGAGAGAATGAGCAAGAGGCCACACCATCAGAAAGCGGGCTGGAGTTTACTCAGAGAGAGAGAAGGGTGGTGGGTTGAGGGTTTGGATCAGGTGAAGGGGGGAGTTGGAATTCTGAACAATCTGAATGACTACCTTAGTGATGATGAGATCTGAATGGGATTGGAGGCGCGCTACGCTGTGCTTTCTTAAAAGTGACAGTTGCCCTTCTAAGTAAAAACCGGGTGCAGAAGGGTCAACCGCAACGTCGCTTCTGGGAAACAACCAAACCCGCACCTACTTGTATTATACCGACCACCTTTCGCACTAAGGCAATCATCCACTATGACAAGGATATCTTAAACAGTGCCTAAGAGACGAGAGTGTCACGAAATGCTAAGGAAAAGAGATAATGTCACAAAGTGACTAACAAATGCAAATGCATACAAGCAAATAGCCACTAATGGGCAAGATTACAACAAGCCACAAAAGTGGCAATGAACATAAAAGAGAGGGGAACTAAAAAATATATAGATTCTTCACTTAAGAATAGCTTCAAAGAAGCTTGAGATTACAAAGGGGACAGCCCCTTATTTATATACAAGAGAGAACCAAGGAGGGGCTCTCATATGAACGTTGAAGTGGTCCACCGTTCATATGTGGGCCCACTTCAATAAAAAAAGGAAAAAGTGAAAAAAGAAAAGGAAAAGAAATAGAAGAAATAAAAAGAAGAAAAAGCATATTCTAAGTGAATATGCGTGAAAGTGTAAAAAGACTGTTTTACACTTAGTGGGTATTACAAAGTGAGTGTGTGTGTATATATATATATATATATAGAGAGAGAGATACATATATAATATATATGTATAAATGTCTCTATATATATGTAAATAGATATATATATATATATATTCAATATAATTTAACACCCCCCCTCAAACACACGGTGAGATTACCAAGAGTTTACTTAGGAGAAAATAGAAGCGAGGCGAGGGCAAAGCTTTGGTGAAGAAGCCCGCTGGCTGATACTCGGAAGCAACATAGGGTAGTTGAATGGTACCCCGTAAAAATTCATCCCGAACATAGTGGCAATCCATCTCTATGTGATTTGTTCGTTCATGGAAGGTGTGATTGCTAGCAATGTAAATAACACTCTTGTTGTCGCAACACAACTTCGAAGGAGTGGAGAAGAGGACGCCCATATCCTTGAGCAAACTTCTTAACCAGACAAGTTCAGTAGTAGTGGTGGTCATCGCCCGATACTCAACCTCCGTGGAAGAAAGAGAAACTTTTTGTTGCTTATTACATCTCCAAAAAAATTAGTGACTCGCCAAGAAACACACAATATCCTGTTGTTATTAAGGTTGTCCTCCCAATCAGAGTCAGTATAAGCAAGTAAATTAAGAGATGAAGAGGAGGATAAAAATAGTCCTTTTGTTATTATGCCCTTCAAATATCTGATAATTCTCATAGCTGCCGCCATGTGAATTGAAGTAGGAGCGGTCTGAAATTGACTGGAACTATGAACAACATGAGTAATATCTGGCCTGGTGATAGATAAATAAATTAGTGAACCAATCAACAAATGATAAAGAGTGGGATCTTCTAAAGGAGTTCCATCATTGGCTTTCATCTTGTCATTGATTACTTCTAAAGTCTCCACTTTCTTGTCGTCAGTTAACCCAGACCGAGCAATAATGTCTGATGCAAGCTTCATCCGAGATAGAACATATCCTTGAGGAGAGTATGCAACTTCAATTCCTAAAATATATTTTAGAAAACCAAGGTCAGACGTATCAAAATTTTCTTTTAGAATATTTTTAATAAGCTCAATGCCCTGTTTATCATTACCAATAATGATCATATCATCCACATATAACAGTAGGATTGTTATATAATCTCTTATAGTCTTAACAAACAAAGCAGTATCATAATAGCAAGAAGAAAAACCATTAGCAAGAACCACTTTGCCAAATAAATCATACCAAGCTTTTGGAACTTGTTTGAGACCATAAAGAGCTTTGTTGAGTTTTAGAACATTCCCTTTTTCCAATCTCAAGACCCGGAGGAAGATCCATAAAAACTTCTTCACAAAGATTTTCATGTAAAAAATATTTTTAACATCAAGTTGATAAATAGGTCATTGTTTAATAGATGCTAAAGCGATCAAAGTTCGCACACTAGTCATCCTAGCTACCGGGGCAAAGGTTTCTTCATAATTAATCTCATATTCTTGGACGTATCTTTTAGCAACTAACCTAGCTTTGTATCTTTCTAGAGTTTCATCACTCTTAGTTTTGACCTTATATACCCATCTACATCCAATAACCTTTTTACCTAAGGGTTGACTTACAATGTTCCAAGTGTTTGCTTTGTTAAGTGCTTTTAACTCAAGTTTCATAGCATCAATTCAATGCGGGTGTTCCTTAGCTTCTTTAAACGTGGAAGGCTCATAACAGGAATGTATCAGCATTAGACAAGTTCTATATGTTAGAGAAAAGGAGTCGTATGGCACAAATTTTTGTGGAGGTCTATTGTTTCAAGAGGATCTCCCAAGTTGGTTTTCTTCAACTTGTTCTTCTAAGGAAAAATCTTAAGAGTGTCTTTCAAAAGCACTTTGATGTTCGTTTCCCTCACATCGGGTATATATGTTATTATCATTAAGACTCTCATTGTGAGAATCATTAATAATATGTGACACATCATCATTGTGATGTGAATTATCATTACAAGTATTGTCACAAATTAAATCATTTTGAGACTTAGTTCTAGGTACTAAAGTCAAATAGAAATGAGTAATCAATGTCTTCTTTAGATGTTTGAATTTCAAAACCATTTTATTCTTCAAGAAATGTTACATTTCTTGAGACATAAAGCTTATTATTTCGTACATTATAACACCTATAACCTTTTTTATTTTCACCATAGCCAATGAAAGGATATTCAAGAGCTTTTGGTGATAATTTATCTTGTCCTTGAAAGAGAACAAAGCATTTACATCAAAAAATTCTTAGTCTTTTATAATACGGAGATATTTTAAATAATTTTATAAAAGGAAAAACATCTTTTAATGAAGAAGAAGGCATACGATTTATAAGATAAGTTGTGGTAAGAATAGATTTGGCCTAAAAAAATTTAGAAACAAGAAGAGTTCTTGTTGTTTCAATTAGATGACGATGTTTCCTTTCGACTAGACCAATTAATAAAAAATACCCATGTGTATCTAGTAAAGTTATCAATGAAAATAACATAGTATGAATAACCTCCGGTGCCGGTCCCCATACATCAGAATGCACAAGTTCAAATGGTCTTTTTGAAACAAAGTTACTATATGAATACGGAAGCGAATATATTTTGCCAAGTATACAATCATTGCAAGTAAATGTGTTTTCATTACAAAAATTTTCCAAAAAAGAAAAAAGATACAACTTGAAAATAGTAGGATGACCAAGCCTCTTGTGTCAAGTCTCAATATCTTTGGATTGAACATGATTACAAAAAGATTTGGATGGCAAAGACAAAAAATTCATATAGTACAAGTCTCCTCTTCTATGGCATTGCCTAATCGACGCAACACGACGTGGGTGTGGGTGCAGCATCCGGTGTAGTAAAACCGATATTGGGTGTGGTCAACGCACTCAGGGTCTTAAGTATCCAATTTTGGACTTTAAAAAAAACTGATGAAATGGGCTTGGGGGATTAGGGCAAAAAAATTGGTACAGTCATGTCAGTTTTGAGGGTTTTGAGTGGGGGATTCACTAGCTTATGTTTTTAGAAGATTTTTTAACCAACTTTCAAGTGATTTGGAGAAGTATTGGATTTTTGGTGATTTTTCCAAATATTGCTGCATTGTATAAATGTCCTTGACCAGATTCAAGAAATTTGCTGAATCTGATCAATTTTCAATGTTTTTGGTTTGGAGAATAGCATCATTCAGGTCATTTTTGATATAGAAGTGTGAGAAATTTGTTTGCGTAAAAAAATTTGACACTTTGGGTGAGGTTTAATGTGTTTTTGAGAGGGTTCTTGCAGGCGGTAGCCTAGTTTCAGGCTATATTTGGCATGACCCTCTTTGTGTTGAGTTTGGGCAGTGTGCTTATTGATTCAGCACTGGTATTGTATTTCTTCATGTTTTAATGCTATCCTTTGGGCTAAGTCAATGGTTTTTAGTTGGTTTACCATCCATTTTTTAGTGTTGACTGCGTATGTGTGATGCTATTCTCTATTTCAGTTATACTTTGTTGGGGCTTTTACCTAAAACAGCATATTGTTGCTTGTTTTTGTTGTAGTTGTTGAGTTGTGCAGTACTTTGTTCGGGCTTTTACCTGATTTAATTGTGGTGTTAGTTTTTATGATGAAGAATAGAATTGTAGATTGTTAATTTGATTTATTGCATACATGATGAATTGATTTGATGATATTATGATAATTGTTTTTTATTTCATTAGTGTTCCTGTTAACTGTTAAAATTTATATATATATATATATATATATATATATATATATATATATATATATATATTACCCTCCCGCACCCCTGTACCCAAGTTTTTTTAAAGTGCCGCATCGCCGCATCCGCACCTACACCTATGTGAGATAGCTTTTATCTTGTTTCCAATGCCAAATTGGGAGAGATCCCTAGTAGGATCTGAGCAGAAGACTCCTTGATCAAGATAGCAACAAGGCATTTTGCTTTAAAAAGCAAAAACAGAATTATGGCATGGACCATGTGATTCAATAATTCAAATTGCAGGCTCCACATAGCCTAAGTTGAAATCTACATAAAGAGACAAGCCACTCAATTCCACCTTGACTTGAGAGTCTAGAAATCAAACCCAGTTTTTCTAGGGAAAAGACCATGTCATTCACCTACGCAGAAAATGATAATAAGGTGAACAAGCACATAGCTACACATATCAACCTATTGACTGGCATAAGATTCCCAAAGTGCTTATGACATATTTCTATGATGCAAAAAAAATAAATATACAACACCATTAGAAAAAACATGTAGATAGAGAAGCACCCAAGTTTGGCAATAAGATCACATCATAGGATGATTCAAGAAGGCCCATACATGCTAACCAGATTCAAAAAGTTAAATGTACAACACTGACAATTGAGTAGCTTTCATGAGTTTTGTCAGTAGAATAACCAAGGTTAGAACAAGGTATGAAGTTATGAGAAACATGATATCAAGCATTAATGACTGATTTAACAGTGACAACCGGTAATGTGGTGATGTGTAGTTGTGTACCTTATCAAACTGCCTGAGACTAGCATCAGCATCCTCTCCATCATCAAATATATTTATCATATTCTTCGGATGCTCTGCATAGTTGGCCATACTTTTCAGAATACTCGTCAAAGCCAGATTGAAAAAAAGAAAGAAAAAAAAAGGATGAAAGAAACAGAAAAAAAGAAACCTCTGTGGAAAATTGTAAGTCTTATTTCATATGTTTGAAACTACGTATGTATGCACACCCTCACACACATGCACACACACACACAGAAGAAGAAGAAGAAGAAGAAGAAAGATGACAGTACAAACTCCAAACTCAGTTAAACCTTTAAGAGAAAGGAAGAATTCGAGAATGGTATCAAGATAAAAGACATATCATAGAACAAACAAACAAAACAATATGCACATGATCATAACCATGCATTACATAAAAAATTCTTATGATATAATAACCACAGCCACTCAAAAAACCATGTAGAAAGTTTAATACTCCTCGAAACAATAGAAAAAGACATTTAATTTTCTAACAAATACAAACAAAATCACCTCTAAGTCCAAGTCGAAGTTCCAAATCTTCTTCAGTAATAATATGTGCCCAGGATCTTCCATGAGAAAGTGTCCCTCTTCCCTGAAAATGACAGTAAAAATAAACAATTGAGCATCCAAAAAAAATAAGGGATATCAAAATGTAAGAGAGTGTGAGTGATGCATATAGCACATTCAATAAGCAAGAGGATACCGACCAGAGCTTCAAAAAAACAATAAAATACAGTGCATTAAAGACTATCATGTTCATTTGCATCACTACTAAACGCAACATTTTTTGTACCCAAAAAAAAACATGTCAGCGAAATAATCCTGGTCATTGCACTTACCTCTACAAAAGGTCTTGGGGAAAAGAGCTGAACGTCATCATCATCATCAATGGTAATTGGCTCAGGAAACCTCACTGCAAGATTCGCAGCCGTTGTGGCACCTTTTGGAAACAAAGAATGGCCTAGCCTTAACTCGAGATCCACTGTTGGAAACACTGAAATCACCTTAGATCTCAACCGATGCACGGCAGCCCAATCAATCTCTTCCATGCACCTAGTCAAAAGAATGTGCGGAACACCAACTTCTTGATACAAGATCTCCCAGATCCAACTCTCTCAAACAACACAAACAAAGGAATTTTCTGTTACATGACAAAATTGAGATCACCAACTAGAGTGGGATTTGGAAACAAAATGAAAGGGGTTAACAACTGAGCCTAACAAGCAAGAACCATCTCACACAACACACAAATAAGGAAGTTCACTCACATCTGTTCAATATGAATTTGTAATTACTGAATGAGACAAAAACCAAGTTGGTGCCCTCATCCAAGCGACTCTTGTAAACGAATATCACGATGTACAAGTTGCAACAAAAGAGTTTCATATTGTTAAATTCCTTGACAATCCAAAACTTTGATTAAATGATATTGTTACTTTAATTCTGTCCATGATGGAAAGACATATATAAACACATCCAATGAGAGAAGGCATAGAATGCATGGCGTGAATGCAAGATTATCATGAACGGAAAGCTTATAAGTTACTCTTGGATGGTACATCATCTAAAGAACTCTAAATCCCAAAACCCTCGAGGTTGTGTCTGCGCTTCAAATAGGATGTGGGGGAGAGAATTCTCTAACGACCAAAAGAAACATGATGAGCCCAGAAAAGATCACCATAACTAGCCCTACCAACCTGCCGATAAGGGGACGCACTTTAAGAAATAAACCCCAATTGCTCGAATTTCTCAGCACCAAAGGTCCAAAACCCTAGGCAAAAATTGCTGCAACAAAAAACATCCAGTAAGGAGCCACAAAGAGGAATAAATCCCAATGCTTCAACGCTCTGGCGATCCCCAAACCCGATCAAACCCTACGAGTCAGACAGAACTAACAAAAGGCCTCGTTGAGGGAAGTAAATCCCTAATTCCTCAACTTTTCCGCCAACCAAAGCCGTATTTTTCCCAATCAAAACCCAATCTACCACGCGCATGTCTGAAGTTCTGTAACCAGAAACACCCGTTCGATCGACTGTAAAAGAACAGTTGGAGAAACCGAGATCAAATACGCATGAAACCCTAATCCAAGCGAGAAATTAAACAAGAAAATCCGGGCCACGAACATCAGAAGAATCGGCAAGAAAACACCCGAAATGCAATCGAGAAAGCAAAGAGAAAATAGTCCAATAAATGGGAGAAAATAACCAAGAATAGAGGAAAAATCGAACCTTCGCCTTCCGTCAGGCAATCGATGCTCTTTCGAATCCCAAACAGGGTTTTTTCCCCTCGATAATCGCAGAATCGATCAGAGAGAGAGAGAGGGACCGCGAAGCGGGAATAAAATAATGTTATCACTTTTAAAAAATTCTTCATTTTGGAAAATATTACACACGTACTTAGTTTCTTGTTGCCGACATTGTTTGTTTGGTGAGGGCTCTTCATGTCAATCCATCGTCTTTTCATTAAATAAGCGCCACGTTTTAATTACTTCCTTTTTACTTAGAGATATCATAGAGGAAAAAAATCTTCTTAAATGGGGTTTAGTTGTGGGGTGATAATGGGTCGGGTTCTACCGGATCCGGACTTATGAAAACCGGTCCGGGCACGAGCCAATAAGCCTGAGAAGCTTGTCTCTAGGGTCTGGTAATTTGATGGATCTGGACATGGACGTGTCACGTGGTCACATTTTGGATTTCAGAAACATGATTTGAGTGGATTTGGTTCATAGCTGACTGAACCGACACTCGCACCTAGAACCACCTAGGTAGACTGGAGAGGACCCCCAGCTGGACTAGGTATAGTGACTAAAGGTCAGACCCGGACCAAGGCAGACACGCTAGGGATGGCAAAAGAGCTTAATGAACCAAGCTTGAAGTGAGTTTGAACTCATAATGAGCTTGATCTAAACTAGCCAAACTCGATTTGGTTTGTTTATATTACCAAAAAAAAAACAATAAAAGGTAAACCCACCTCTTGCAAACCAAAAACTTCAATCATAAGTTTTACGCTAGCTAATGATGATATACAAGCTGAGCCAAGCCAAACACCTGTTTTCATATTCTTCTTACTGAACCTTTTTTGTGAATTGGAACAAACTCTTTCTTTTTTTTTTTCTTCAAGGACCAAGACAATAGCATCAAAAAATGTTTTACCATCCAATTGGAACAACAACATTCCTGAGAAACAACCCAAAATTCTCCATAATGTTCTCATCTCATCCATCCAACATCCATCCAAGACGAGAAGCTCATACTCGATCCCAATGAAACCCCATAGAAAAACAAAATAACAAAATTCCAACGAAACCATATATAGAGAGAGATGCTACGGAGCTGCGGGAGTACCTAATCCCAGTTACTAGAAAATCATTGTTGCAAGTTGTATCTTCTCAACTAAACCTTATAGATGTACTCAACATAGTTTATTTGATAGGAATCATGCTTTAGATCATGTTTTCTTGACATAAAATTAGGATTTTTTAAGTCATAAAATTTTGATACATTGGTTGATTTTTAAATATCTTAAAAAACATATATATATATATATATATATATATATGCTATAATCATATCATCCAAAACTTGTTTTCTACTAAAAAATGCTTATAAGTCATATCTATAGAGTCTGATCAGCTAAAAAAGTTTAAGAAAATTGACAATCTAAAGCTTCTATTAGGTGGGAGTAGGTACTCTTGGCGCATTGTATAATTACTAATATATAGAGAGAAAGAAAAAAAATGGCTACCACCTCTCTCTCTCTCTCTCTCTTTTGTGGGAGGCACTGCATTTCGCCATAAGCCACTAGCATAGTCAAACAATATCTGACCTTATTAAGAGCAAGGCAACTAAATCTAGACGAACCCTTGTTCGACTATCCCTAGCTTATACTTGTCTCACCACCAGACTTATGTTGAGCATCAACTTGCACAAGAGAGTGACTCTTTAGGAATCGAACTGTAACGCCCCGGATTTTCAAAACAAAACTAAGTTAAAAAATTTCATGATTTTTTTTTCTTTGTAGCGGAACTTTCAAAAGTTTTTAGCAGCGGAATCAGACGATAATGAGTCATCAGTTTTAGAATACTCTTAGCACATTACAGGTATGTGGTCAAGCAACTCATTAACCACCAAAGTGTTCAATTTTATCGAAAACCACATGTTTATTACAACATCACTGCTTGGAAAAGCAATATAGGTTCAATAAAAGGAAGCAGTACAACTCTTTATATAGAAACCCTGAAACTCGATGCCGCCTTGCTCCGCATATCGTAACGCAGGTCCAACATCTGAAATCTCCATTAAACGGGGTCAGAACCACTGATGGTTTGGTAAGCAAGCAATCGCATATCCATTCAACTCAAGTAATTGCGTTGACCACTCAGGGTCGCAGTTCGTAATAACGACGCTCAAGCCTCCAAGACTTAGCATAAATCGCAAGAGCCTCCACAGGGCTATGAGTTGAACATCCGCTCAAGTCTTCATGACTTAGCGCAAGCCTCTTGAGGGTTGTGATTTGAATAACCGCTTAAGTCTCCATAACTTAGCTCTGACCTCTTTCGGGTCTCAAAGAGATGTCTAACTCAAGTCTTCATACTTGGCACATCTGTATCCCACGTATCTAAGAACAACTCCTCAAGCTTTACTTAGTCGTGCGAATACAACACGGGTTTTTGCCCAGTCGGTTCAGTCGTATATCGATCATGACACCTTCACAATGGTTATGTAGGACTGACTCAACAACGTCCATTCACTCATACATTCAAGCATCGCTGAACCTAAAGATAATGCATTGTTTCGATAATTAACCTCTTTCACTCTTGATACGCAGGCGAAGCAATTGTCCGGGCATCAACTCGATGTTTTGGGGGTTGATTATTCTATGTATTTTAGATACCTCAGAGGCATGTTGACCCTATCCATAGTAGGGCAATGTGTTTCAACTGGGAGAACCCTACTAGGCCTATATTCGGATGCATCCTCTACTTGCAGTAGTTGGGTTCAATCCTTAGATCTTAAGGATAACCACGACCCCAAAACCCATGAGTGACTGAAGACATTGTGGACTCTATCAGGTCCAAAGTAAAATACGTGTCACTCAAGGTTGTACCATCACTGTCATTCCACAGTGAGCATAATTCCTGAAGGGGTCTGTCAGTCTTACAATTACTTGGACAGATATTTTCATGCCATTTAGGCAGCCCGTGCTTCAACACTACGGGAGTATGTACCCGACCCCATTCAGTTTGCCGCAACACAGTCATTAACTGAGGGGATACCCCTAACACGGTTTTCAACCGCGGGGGTTTATGCGACCTTAAGTCTTATTCATATGTATGCAGAACACCGCTCTTGGCACTGCGGTCATCACGAGCATCACACTTCTTTTGGGTGGGAACAACACAGCCTGGTTCTTCGGTCCTTACGAGTCTGGTTATGTAACTGTTCTCAATGAGCATGCATATGACTCGATCTAAATAAATTGGTTGTTCGGCGTATTTTTACGTAACGAGTCCAAACCTAGTTAAGGCGCAACCTCTACTCTGGCTCAGCGACCCTTACGAGTAAGGTGCCCTCGCAGGCACAGGGATACAAGTCATTCTGGTATCGTTCCATCAACGGACATCATTATATTGTTCAACTGATTTCGAGAGCTCTTCTGTCAATCATTTTGTCAACACCTTCTCTGCTCTATCGGCAGTGGTGTGACGAACCTTTCTACATTGTAGAAAGCATTTCATAAACTGGGTAGCACTCCGCTATATGACAGAGTATACTGTTATATTTTTTTTGAGCTATTCTTAGCTTCTTTTAGAAATTTCAGCAACACCTTCTCTCTTTAACGGAGAAAACGTGCATTTCTTTTATCTATTTCAGCGGCATCTCCCCTCTTTGGCAAGAAATCGCTACGCTTAACTCGGGAAATGGATGTGCACCGTTATGTGTACCTTGCATCCATCAAGGTTATTTGGAACCTTTAGGCTATAGACAGACCATACGTAATTGACTTAGTTTTTACGAAAAGCGCATTTTGCCAAAAAGCAAAGTCTTTCCCATAGGGGCTTCATTCGTCAAGCAAAATCTTAAACGAGAAGCGGTAAGAGAATCGCATTGGCGATTTGGAGTTGATCTCAATTTGAACGCTCATTTTATGCACCATATATGTAGTATAAGCAGAAGTATGTGCTTTATACAGCGGCGGCGTAAATGAATGCATATACTATTGTTCAGAGTGTTTAATCGAATGAAATATTTTACATATATATTTGCAGAAAGCAGGAGCCTTGGTGTCTTTCAACACGACGACGTAAATAAATGCATAATCGGAAATTGCAGAAAGCAAGAGTCTTGGCATCATACGACGCAACGACGAATGGTAAATTACAAAGCCTGTGCGATATAAGACGCGTTGGCAGTATCCAGTCTATATACACCTAAGTTTGTATCAAACGAGAGTTACGAGGTGAGTGAGTGAACACTGAAGTGTCTTAAAGGGCTCAACCAAGAACTAGGGTAAGATATCATTTTAAAAAAATGCATATACTGCGTATTCAACATATATATCCGACGATAGTTACGAGGCGAGCTGTTGAACATCTGAGTGTCCCAAATGACTCAACCAAGAACTAGGATCAGATACTACTTCAGAAAGTATACACTATATATAAACAAACAAATACTTGAGAGAGATGGATCAACGAAGCGAACTTACTTCAAATCGTGGAAGAAACGGCTTCGGGTTGCTCCTTTAGTTTCGAGCCTTCCTTCGAGAGGTCAGACTAAGTCAGATGAAGTCGACTTAGTTGAGAAAGAGGTAGAGTAGGTCAAGCTACTCAACCTAAGTGGTTTGAACCAAGTTGGGTTCGGTCCAAGTCAATTGGGTTTAGCAGGTTCGAACTCAGCCCAAGTAGGCCAAGACTGGGTTCAGAAATCCAAACCGAAATCTGGACAAAAAAGGACTTTGACTTTGACTTCAAACCCAACTAGGTTCAAGTCAAGTCAACTGGGTTTGGACTAGGTCAAGTGGGTTCAGACCTAAGTCAGGTGGGCTAGGACCAGGTCAGGCAGACTCAAACCAGGTCAGGTGGGCTCAGGTGGGCTAGGCTAGGTAGGGGAGGTTTAGGAGAGAGAGAGGAGAGAGAGGGGATGGCAATTTTTCAAGGAGGGGGGATCCTCTATTTATAGGCCAAGGAAGGCAAGCCTTCCTTGCCTTTCTAAAGGATAAGCCTTGTCCTCTTAAAGGATAAGACTTAGCATATTTACTAAACTACCCATTGCTTTAAATTAAAGACAAGAGGTTTCTTTGATGTGGAGCCCACATGGAAATTCCATGGGATATTTTTGTGGGTCCCACCAGATATTTTTTGAGAAATATTTTTGTGGGTCCCACCATCATTTTCGTGGGTCCCGTAAAAATTTCGTTTTTTCGGCAATTTTTTCGAAAAAATCTGAGTACGCCATTCTCTTCGTATTGACGTGACTAAGAAAGTTGGCTCGAGAAAATCTCTTGATTTTGTCAAGGTAGGAAGCTATGGCTTCCAGAGTATTTGAGCATATATTCGCAAAGCGACAAATATCTTAAGTATAACTAGTTCGCAGGAATTGATTCGTTTCGCATTCTGAGAAAAAATACTATTTTTATTGGTAAATGCCTCATGAATTTTATTCAGAATTTATCTGAAAAATTACGGGTCTTACACGAACCTTGACTACTTGTCCTATAGCCAAGGCCCAACCCCACCATCTTAACTCATTTGTGGCTAGGTGGAACTTAGTTTAAGATACAAAAAATGATCGTACTGTACGGTAAAAATAATGAGTTTTCCCAAAAACTCTATAATTTGCTAAAATTTGTTTAATGACCAAAATCACAAATAGCCAATTTCATTAAGACATTTTTACCCTTTACATGTGTGAAACCAATGAAGTTCATGCGATATATGACTCTGCTCATCGAGTATCGCAATCTCCCGCTTAATAGGAGGTTTGCACATTTTTACGGACCTCAAGAAGCATGCAAAAAATTATGTTATTTATATGGTATTTTGTGTTAATCATAAAATCACAAATACTTAAGTAAAATCACATATTTTATACCAAAGTTGCAAGAAACCATGTAAACCTCCTTTCTCATTTATTTAACTCACTTAAATGTTTGTTCACACGTGTTTTTTTGTAATCTTCATGAAGCGTATAAAAACAAGTTTTGAGAACCTCTTTATGATCATAACATTGCAAATACTAAAGTAAAATCACATATATTCGGTACCTATGTTGTAGGAAATTGTACAAACTGACATAGAATAAATGTGACTCTTCAAGGGTATAAAAAGCAATTGTCTGCATCCCAAATCTATCTTCATATATTCTGGGGTTTCTTTATGGTCCCCAATTTATGGTCCCCTTCTTGATCTTTCGCAAAAAAAAATTGTTGACTTTTTCAGCAACTATTTTCGGCCATTTTTTTCTCTGTGATTTATCGATTACACTTCATCATTGAGTTTTTCAGATTCATCGACGATGAGCTTTTTGGTAAACACATTCTTAAAGAAGAGTTTTTTCTAGTAAGCACAGTATTTTTGATGAGTTTTTTGCTAACCATTTTCATTAAGTTGTTGCTTCTTCTCTCTTGCGCCTCTCTTTATCTTTCATGCAGAAAATATGCCTACAAATAGTACATTAAAAAATGTAAGAAACTATAACAACATAAGTTTGTATTGTTCTAATTTTTTGGACTCTAGTATGACCATGTGCATTTCGGATTCTGATTCAACTTTATCTCCTTAGATCTTAATTAGACTTGGATCTGGATAGTGTGAGATGAGGAAAAGCACGAACCATGTCAGGTAAATATTAGACTTCATTCTTTTGCAATATTTTCATAGTATGTAGCTAGAGTTTCATTACCATTGGCCCCAACCCTCCTCTTTTATTCAGGCTTGAGACTAGCAATTTGACACTAGTAGGGTGGACTCCCCCTCCGCCCTCTAATAGGTACAATTAGGGAGTTGGGATAAAGCTTGATGATGATGACATTTGCAAGGTAATCATCCCATGAAGGGATATGCTATCTTTATTTTCTTGAAGTAGTCAAGAAGCCATCACGAGCATTCTTTCGAAAAGTTAGGTACCAAGCAATTATAGATGAAAATAGAAAGTTTAATTAAAATTCATGGACCGCAGTTTGCTCAGGTTCTTCAATAAGTAGTGTTTAAAAAAAATCAGGTTTCAAAACAATTTTTAATTCATAGATTGTAATGAATCTATACATCAAATTTTTAATTATGGTTTTTCAATGTGTAAACTAAGACATATAATTTTTTTTGACATAACCATGAAACATATTAAGATAAATAAATATCAAAAGATCATGAAGCTGTATACATAATTTATGTGAGGACAAAAATTCTATTCCGACTTTCAACAATCGTATTTTTGCATCTGAAACCCGAACAAAGCCAAATTTTCTTATGTGACTTCATCTATGAGTTTGAAACATCTCTATAAAATTTGAAAATTTTTACGCAACCATTTTGACGTTCGATAAGGTTCTTGAAAAGTATTTAGGCCCATAAAAACAAGACAATATACATTTTCAGACAAAACCATATCTATTGCATGTTTTTCACAAAATAATCCATATAAACATGATTTTGCATGATTTGATTTAATATAAAACAATCAATGTCAGACTAGGTATGAAACAATTCGATTTCATGTGGTACCAATATTTAATTTGATGCACAAAGTCATCCTAAAACACATAACCCATATTCTCTAAAACAAGCATTTGTATACCAAAACCTGTATTGTAAAAATAAAATTTATTTTAGAATAACCTACAAATAATGGACATGTATATTTGTTCTACTAAGAATAGATTAAACCTAGGTTGAACATAAATTAAAGCAAGCACAAACCATATATGAAACCATATAAACTGAATTTCCAAAAAAAGACTCCCATAAACCCTAATCAGTATGACCTACATGAATTTATTTATGATATTTAAATTCAGTCATATGTAAAATCATGCATCTAACATGGATAAGGTTCAAATCATAAAATATATGAATCTCAACACGAAACATAAACACATAAATTTTTAAAATCTATTTTTTCTAAGAAAAAAAAAACTAAAACCCTCAAAATTGATTTTCACTATTTAGGGGTTTTTTAATATTTTTTAAATAAACATCATAAATATCAATTTCAAAAGGGTTTTTACATACGAATCATGCTAAATACACATCCATCATATATTTAAAATTTCAAACACGAAATCCATTTCATAAAATAGACATAAATCCTTCCAAAACCGATTTTTCCAAAATCACTTTTGAAGAAATTGTTCTACCAAGAACCTGATAATATCAGCCCCATCAATATTATTGGCTGATATACTTGTGTGGACCATCCACAACATGCACATGCATCCCAATATCATATACATATGCTAGAGGAAGTGTACCTAACACAGAAAGGCAAAAAATACGATACTAAATATTGTAACATGATTCTGACAATATAGCGGGTCTCTCTCCTTTGTTTCACACCCTATTCCAATGTGTGCACCCTAAAAATTAATCCTAACCAGCCCCTGACCATGCCTCCTAGGGGGAATGGGTTAAGGAGAAAGAAGAATGAAAAGAGGGAGAGAGGGAAAGAAAGGGAAAAAAGAGAATATGTAGAGGGTTTCTATAGAGAGAGGGAGAGAAAGTGACCTGAAATAAGGGGGTTGAGTAAAGGATTTTGTAATGCCCTCAATTTAATACTTGATTTTTCAAAGATTTTTTTTATAAAACTCAGTCGAACCATTCAATTTGGGATTGTCACTATTGTTGTACCAAACCATCCACTAATTAAACTATAGTAAAAAAAAATACCTCATCGTTAATTTAATTGAATTAAATTAAATCATCCATAATGGTTCAAGTCATCTATAACAAAACCAATATAAAATCACCACTAAACATCATGTCAGAAGCTAAATCCAAACATCTATGAAGTGAGGAAAGAAAAATGACTACCTTGATAGGTAGCAAGCAAAGTCCAACATCATAGCTATATAAAAGAAAATCACTCAGTCTCCTTAGAAGCTAAAAATCATGAAATTAATGGAGTCAAACAACCTGAGCCTTAGTACAAAATAAATATGCTTGCATCTATGAACAATATCATCATACATTAAGACATAACCTCACTCATAATACATATAATATACTATAGTAAATCATGCATATGTCTTAGCAGTCAATAATCACGCAACATGTTATAAATTAGAAATATCATAACAACAAGATATATTCATGCACACTCATTTTATTCTATGGTTTGCAACATTGCATCAAAATCATACTTATGCATGAATATTTATATAATGCATTAACTTATCATTTTGGTTATACGAATCATTCATGCATAAATAAATTTTTGTTTTCAGTTAATATTTTATTTCTTAAATGATGCATGCAATGTTCTAACTATATACGTTATGCATTCTTGTTTCATTTTACCAATCATTTGTGAGTATACAGAGAGTTACCTAGTTTTAGAGGTACGACCCAAGCTTGTTTATTCATATAATTGTGATTTATTAACCTGTGTTACACCCCGACACTAGTCATATTTTTTGAGGAGGGACAATAAATTTAAGAGAGTTTCTAATCTCCGTAACCGAATATCTCAGTATTTCCTCATGAGTTTTACCCACCACACCGTGAACAAGTCATGATAGTTTTCCCTAACTTCGTGAGTGAGGGACAAAGCAACATTTTGTGCTTGAGTAACATCATCATATAGTTACCCATTGTATTATGCTTACTATTTTTTAGTAAGCCGCATGAGAATTAATTTTATATTTTGTTTCTTTAATTAACTCTCTTGTTAAGTGTGTCAGTACAAACATGTAACTACATAATCAGTTTATATGCAATAATGTATATATGACACTAACATGAATAAGTTTGATTAGTTTTTATTATTATAATTTACGAGTAACTGCAATTAACATGCATTAACATAAACATAATAGACTAATCATCCATACTTATATATGCAACATTTCAAGCATAGCATCACATACAGTTCACTTCATGTATGCAAAATAACATCATCTTTCATGTCTTGCTATCACACAAACATATCATGCACATCTATGTACATACAATCGCTCACAGGACATATCGACCTCACGCTGTTATGTAAACATATCAATTGTATGCTTTACTTAGGCACACAATTATATGTTGTATATATGCATTCATCTATTTTAATATCATACATCATTATACATTATGCATATTCAATTAACTTGCATCAAATATCACAAATCAAGTCTTATTCATTACTCATGATTAGCAATTTAAAAAGATGCTTAGGCATTAAGATAAATAATTAGGTACAATTCAAATATTTGTTTATCTAATTTTGTAAAATCCACCAAAAATTACAGAACACATATCTAACCTTTATCGTTTTACTGAGGTTGCCCTAACATGTTAGGAACACAACCCAATAAACAGATATCCAAAATGAGTTATACAAAAATTATAAAAAATTTGCAACCGAACACTATTCTGTAAAAATTATAGACTATAAATTTTTCTTAGCAAATTTTTTGAAACTTGCTCTTAATTCTTTTTACAAATTCCTTTTTACAAAGTCTTCTACTATGTATTGGATTTCACCCAAAATTTTTACATTTTAAATTGAATTGTTTTGGATAGGTTTCCATAAGTTTCAAAGTACAGGTTGGGACCGTACTGTAACCAGAGCATAAAAACTAAGCTTGGTTACAGTGGATGTCTCTCCCTTAAAACAAACTGAATAAAACAAGATTATAAAATCAAGCTCTGAATTTGTAGATCATTTTATAATATTTATTTATTTTTTTTATTTATATTATAGGAGATACAAAAATATTTCTAAAACTGGTCGGGTTAAAAATAGGAATAGAATCAGAGGGATTTCAAAACTCATAATGCATCCATAAACCAAGACTACATATGATTAAAACATAATCAACCATAAGCATTGATGTTTTAAACCTGATTACAGTATTTTATAAGTACTTAGACTTGTCATGCTAACCAAATATTAAAATAATTACATATCTTATTCGTAAATCATAAATAACTCAAGGATATATTTAACAACCTACATCTAGGCATTAACCATATATAAATCAATCAAGCCATCAAATCCTAAATTTATAGATATAATATCATGTTTATTTATACTACTAACATGAAATAAATCAACTGACATGCTTATGTTAATCTAATTCAAACATAAAATATAAAACTCAAAACCATTTTTGCATAATTCTTTCTACAAAATGGTTTACATAATTAAGCATAAATCTAGGCATAAACAAAATTATAGAATTAAAACTCATGCTTGCATCACACCAATCCATCCTGCCTACATTAAATATGTTGGACTTTACCAAGATGTATCATAAAAATACATATCCAAATCTCCCAAACCGATTTTCATAATAAGGGTTAAAATTAGATTTTTCCCAAAACGGTTTTCTCAAAACTGAACTAGCAAAACACAAATTTTAAAATTTTAAAATATATTTTCATGTAGATCCATAGCCATAAATGTTTCTATGGTTAGGTTACATGATGATCCATACCATGGATCAATAGAAGGTATGTCAATGCATCCCAAAATCAAACACTCATACAAGTAAAGAATCCCCTACCTCAAAATCATTCTCTTTGGCAGACCTTCACTTTTTTCTTCATAAGCACCTTCTTCTGAGTTGGTTCAAACTTTCTCCAAGGTAGTTGCATGTCTCTAATGAAGGTTTGCACCACTTCTAAGGTTGTGAGGAAGAAGGGAAAGAAGAGATGAGAAGGAAAGAGGAGGGGAGAGAGAAAAAATGCCAAAACAGTGTGGCTCTCTCCCTCTTCCCTTTCTTTATAATGTGAGCCTTGGCTACATGGTAAGGCCATGGCCTTTAGAAAATGTTTCTTTTATGCTCCATTTGTTTCAAAAACAAAAAATCCAGCCGACTTTATTTCTTACTCTTAAATTTTGACCTTTTTTTCAAAACTTACCAATTTTCACTTTGAAATCCATATGGGATTTTCTTGACTTATGATCCTCTCCATATGGGACATCCCCTCTTAGTGGATTTACTTTAAATTAAATCACATCTCACAATATCATCTCCTAATTTTATATTCATAAGTTATTAATTTAATTTAACTATTAATTTAATATTACTAAATTAAAAGCTAGGCTAATTAGACTATGCGAGTTGTTCCCTAGAGTGATCTCACCTTTTGGATGAGTGACAAGTGGCATCCATCCTTTTGGGTAGCCTCCTCTTATGGGTCCCATGAGCCACCTCACTTACAAGAGGTCCCACTTAGGTTTTAGGTGAAATTCACAATTTATCTCAAATTTGCATTTTCATTTTAAAAGTGAATTTAACTTCAATGTAACTCTAAAAAGTAAAATTCAACTATAAATAAACTCTAAATGCAATTGGATCCTGGATATAAAGTCAATCATTATCACCTAAAGATCCAAATATTAAAATAACTTATAATTTTATTTTTATTCAAATGAAAATATCAACAAAAATCCTTAGATGTTACTAGTTTCCTTCTATATACATTCCACATGGGATATCCCAATCCCATGCAAACACTCTCTCTCTCAAGTCTCCAAAATCCAAATAAAGCACATCTATTGTATTTTATTTTTTTCTAATCCCTTAGGACTCTAATTAAAGTAGGTATTTTAGATAGCTAAGCTAACTTGCTAATTTCAACCATATAAGTTCATCTAGAAGGTTAGGAGGGTCCCACCCTAGAGAGAATCTTTTTAAATTAGCGACTTCTTAATTAATTATATTTTTAATTAATTACCTACATGATAATTATAACTCTTAATTATTTAAATTTATGAAAATTCTGATTAAAATAGAAGATTTACCAAGTAGGATGGGCCCACCTAAGGGGACGTCCCACCCTATTGATTTTCGATTTAATTAGCTTACTTTTTTTTTTATAAATAAACAAATTAAATAATATTTCAAATTCATTTTAGATCGAGACTGCATTTCCAAATCCGAATTTGCATCCATTCTTAAATCCATCATTTTAGATCGAGACTACATTAAATTAAATTTGAATTTATTTTAAATTGTCATTTTTTGTCGAATTAAATTTCAATTAAATTAAATTGGTAACCATTTTCACTTATGATTAACATGCACACTAAATTAAAATTTCAATCAACTCGAATCCATAATTTAGACATAAAAATTTAATTAAATTCATTTAATAATTGTTACAAATTCACTGGTATTACGTGGTCGGTCGACAGTTTGGTAGGGGAGGTGGTCGGTTGGCCTGCAACACAACAGAATAAAAGGGGCTCAGGTGGGTTTTTGCTGAGTGGAAGCCCCCCGCTGGCAGGGTGGTGGTCGGTGGCAGGAGGCAGTCGACAAGCAAAAGTCGTAAGGACGGTGGTGGCTTGCAACTCGGGAGGTGGCTGTGGGCAGAGGCCGACTATTGATCTCGAGAAAGGGGATAAGGAAAGAGGAGTAGGGAGGTATGGGCGAGAGGAATTAGAATAGAGAGAGTGAGAGGAAGGGTGATTGAAAGTGAGGAGAGAGAGGGAGAAAAAAAAAGTAAAGATAGGGGAGAGGGAGAGGGAGAGGAGAGAGATAGAGGAATGAGAGAGGAAAGAGTTAGAGAGAAAAAGTAAAGATTTGAGTGAGGAGAGAGAAAGAGAATGAAAGTAGAGAGAGAAGCAACACTACAAGAAAACCAACTTTTATTGGTGTACCCCAAGAATAGCGCCATATAAAGTTTGGACCCAGTACATGCAAATAGTATGAGTGAAAGAAGGTAGCATCCAACATGATTTCAACAACGACATACAACCATACAAGTGTTTTGAAGCCAAACTATGAGAACTAGGTCTTTATTTATCACAAGCAACAAAGCAATTAACTTTAGCCTTCTTATTCCTTTCAGGTTGGAGAATTTTTTTACTCAGCTCGTAGTGATGCTACTCCTCAACATAAAGTAAATAAAGCACACCATGTTGGTGAAGGGTCTATTGATAGTCCATTACTTTTAGAATAGGTAAACTTGATTGTCTTGCAACATTCTCTTCCACTAGAATTGCATCTCCTATGATGAGCCATGGTATTTATGATTTGTGAACACTTCTTGACAGGAAATGCTTATTGCTCTATCAAAGCAGATTAAGTTGGGATTTATCAATGGTCTTGTACCAAAAGTGAAGGCAATGACTTTCAAACGGGTTCTATTCTATGCTAAAAGGGGAAATATGTTTCTCAAGCAAGATGGGTTTGAGGAGCCTATTACTGAGCTTTTATATGGAGAAAAGGTTTACACTCTAGCTACCTATTGTGTTGTACATTGCTATATATGTCAATAAACTTCTTTAGATAAGAGATATTGCTATGTTTTTTTAGTATATCTCTATGTTACTAACTTCTTGAGTAATGTGAGCTTGGTTGGTGATTTCACTTTTAAAACCTAAATCTTAAAATAATCAGTTATTGCTAGTGATAAGAGAAAACATCATTGCCTTTATTGCTCTTATTGTAACGACTCAAGATTTTTAACCCATAAAACACATGAAACTTAAAACTTTTATTTTCTTATTAAAATCGTTAGCAAAACTTGGGTTCAAAACCTCAGGTGGGTTACATTCCATACAATAGCGATAAAATTGTATCGAAATTTAATTTTCGGCAAAAGAAAATTATTGGCTCTTGACATCGCAGCAGCATCCCACAATCGCTCTGGCTCAGTTACTTAGAAACTAAAATGTTTTTTAGTAGGGGGTCAAAACAATCTCCAACAAAAATACAAATGACAGAGTATTTATATATAGAAATAAATAGATATGAAACAATGTGTTTTTTATAATAACAAATATCAGTGCATAAACATTTTAACAATATATCTTATTTGTTTATGAGCATTTAATCAATGCATGTCTTACCAGTGCAGACAAAGTAGTCATCGTAGGCATGGGTAACTTATAATTATTTTCATTTACATTTCCTTTCTTAGATGATGCATGTCATGCTTTACTATATAGAGAATACAATTTTGTTAATCTTTTGTAACTTTTTCATGGGTACAATACAACTATACATATTGAAGGCCTGGTTTAAAGGGTGCATTCAATCAATTCTGTGTTTTATTACCCTCGTCTTGCACATCCTCTCCGATCTCTGGGTGGGGGGCAATCCAATTGAGAGTGATCCAAACACCTGCAACCTTATATATTAGAATTTATTTTTAGCTAAAGCCCAATATCACTATCACCCCGCAGCATAAGTGGTAGCTATCTCCTATCTCCATGATTGGGAAAGCAACCTTTTGTGCTTAACAAAATCCCATGGAGCCAATCGTACCACCTACTCTCTCATTGTAGGCTCAAGTGAATGAACATACATATCACTTATTATTCAATTATTTTGACATGCATGCTTAAACAATAATTCTCATTTACAATCTCAATAGCATATATAATTTTCGTTAACCAATCAAAAGGTTGTCGACCATCACTTTGGGTTACCACCACATAACAATTCACTTGACCATTCACATGGCCAGGAGCTACTCATCTGGCTCGAGCATTCAAATAAATTTCATAATTCAAAACATGTGTATACGAAACATCGAAACCTCAAGCATACATAAGCTAGTAAGTATACACAAAAGCTCATAAACATATACAAAATCTCATCAATATTTGTGAACACTCGTAACTATATGCAAAAGCTAAAAAATATTTATGAAAGCTCATAACCTCATGAAAAAGCACGTAAATATTTGTGAAAGCTTGCAACAGCATGCAAAAGCTCATAAATATTTATGAAAGCTTGTAACCGCTTGAAAAAACACGTAAATATTTATGAAATCTTGTAACTGCATGCAAAAGCTTGTAAATATTTGTAAAAAGTCGTAACCACATGAAAAAACTCATAAATATTTATGAAAGTTGATATCTGCATGGAAAATCTCATAAATATTTATAAAAGCTCATAACCGCATGCAAAAGCTCATAATCACATGCAAAAACTTATAAATATTTGTAAAAGCTCGTAACCGCATGGAAAAGCTCATAAATATTTATAAAAGCTTATAATCACATGCAAAAGCTTGTAAATATTTGTGAAGGCTCATAACCTCATGGAAAAACTCATAAATATTTGTGAAAGCTAGTAACCGCATGCAAGAGCTCACAAAAGTTCATAAATATTTACAAAAATGAAAGATAACTTCTAGCATGAATAACTCATCATTTATAAAACCTAAATCTATGCATATATGCTAAGTCAAAGTACCTACCTCATAATATGTGTCGAGAAGCAAAAATCTCAAAATATCTATAGCGATTTCCTTTGAAGCATGCAACATAGATTGTGCTTTTAGCGATGATCCGAACGCAGACGAGGGTTTGCATGTTTGCCTCGGTTTTCATGTGGCAATTATGGAGAGCATGATGTGGTCTTGTACGATGTGGGTCTGTGGAACGAAGCAATATCGACTCATGTGAAGCAAGTCAACACATAGGGATTGGGTTGGCTTAGGAGGCGAGCTGGTCAAGCCGGGTAGCGGGGGGGACCAGGCTAGCTAGGAGGCTAACAAAGATAGCTAGGGAGGGGTGAACCAGGCTAGCTATGGGGGAACCAGGTGGCTAGGAGGAAGGGAAGTGGTTGGTGGTGGCAACCATAAAAAATGGTGGTGCTGGAGGTGGGGTGAAGGGCAAGTGGAGATGAGAGGTTGAGTGAGCTCTAAGGGGAGGAGATACCCCCTTTTATAGGGAAGGAGAGGGGCCAAGGGGTAGCCAAGTGTAAGCATGGGGCTTATACTTGGCAAATCTCGTGCAACCCATGGGCCAAAAACCATGGGCTGGTTTAAGAGTGGACTATGGATTTGGGTCTTAGGTGAAATCCAGATCTGGTCCAGCTAGGGATCCAACCAAATTTGGTACTAGTTTGGTTGTGTTTTAACTATTTAGTTGGGATCTAATTGAGGGTCTAGTTTTCCCAAACTAGATTCTCATACTTGATTTTTATATTAACTTCCAAGTTTTTTTTTCAAAATTTACTAAATAACAAATAAAATAAAAAGACATAAATGTTCATATACAGTTGATTGAGCTTGGTCAACATGGGTATGGATGACCATGACCCCTAGGTCGCCATGATCCCAAAATCTATTGAAATTACCAATATAACCTAGAAATTGTCAGGCATGTTTTGAGCTCGTATGAACTCTGATTTTGATGAGATGAATACTTTTTTCTTTGAAATTTCGATATAAACACAACCGTGTATTCGAAAGTCATAAAACATCTCTCAAAAATTCTCATTATCCAGTTATTAAAAAAATCAAAAAAATATCAAAAATATTATAACATTGCTAATAAGTAGCCCACTAATAAATTGATTAATAACAACTAACTAGTTAAGCTAATTACTAGATTAATCAACAAAAGTTTTTCTTTTATCTATTTTAAAATTCTAGAAAAATTGTGAGTATTACACTTATGTTGGGGTTTAATAGAGTTTTGAAGTCTAGATGGCTCCTAAGATTAGATTCATGGCACAATTGTGGGTAGTCGCTCTCATGATGGCTCATGATTCTTAGAATACATATACATATGATGTTATGGATAAATGTGATGGAAAATTTTGGCCAAAGCGATACTTAGGCATGGAATGTTTCAGTTATGTTGTGAAGATGTAGAAGTACATGGAGGATAGAAGAGTTCAATTGCTTTTGATTTGTTTGTCATGGTAGTTTTGTATCGGCTATATATTGACAAGGAATATATAATTTAAAAATAAAAAATAAAAGTTTTTACTGGCGCAATTTTAAACTGTGTCAGTTGGTGCAACAAATGTGTTAGTAACAAAACCCTTTGACACTCTAAAGGCCTTTTATTTATGCAGTTTCTACACCAGAAAAAAGTGTTTACTGGTGCAACTCTACACCAGTAAAGCCTTTATTTTTGTGAAGGTTTGTTACTGGTGCAGTTATGCGTCAGTACTGAATTTTCCACAAGCACATAACTGTGCCAACATTATATTTTTGTTATCACAGAACTGCGCCAGTAACAAACCTTCACAAAACTAAAGGCTTTAGTGGCATAGAGTTGCGCCAATATTAATTTTTTGCTTGTGCAGAAGTACGTTAGTAATATATCTTTTCAATTTTGCTAAAGATCTTCACTAGTGCATAACTGTGCCAATATTAAATTTTTTCTTGTGCAAATTTGCGCTAGTGAAAACAATATTTCTTAGTGGCACCAGGAAAATGCATTAAAGGCAATAGCTTTCTTGGCGCTATTGCTGGCACATTCTTGGGCCAACAAAGGTTTTCATTGGCACTATTAATGCGCCATTAAAGACATTTTCTCTTGTAATAAGAGAGATACCACTTGCTTCGTAGTTGCCTCATTGGGCTTCGTGTTTCGTGGATCTTTATCCAACCCTCTACGAACACAACCTGCTTCGTTAAATGAGTTTTCTAGAGTGTAGATATGTCCAACTCTCGTTTGGACCAATTTTATGAGATCTATATTGTTCCAACCTTGTTATACCCTTACTTTCATTTGTTCTTTCATAAATGCCCCTTTGGGCTTGGGTTATTGGACATCGATTCAAACTTTGCATATGTATCCGACCCACTTTGATTAAATGAGTTTTCTGAATTTTTGATCGATTTGCTTCTCATACGGATCGATCCTATGGAGTCTATATCATTCCATCTTTGGTTTAGACTGGATATTGGGTCTGGTTCATTTTAATCTGCATTGAACCCGATCCAAACTTATGTAATCTCAAATGGGTTTGGGTTGCTCTCAGATCCAAACTTACGTAATTTTACATAAAATTTCTAAATTTAAAAAAAAAATATATATATATATATATATATATATAATTTTTTTTGGGTATTACAAAAATCCTGAAATACATACAAGTTCTATTATTTGACAAAACGTATTTTTAAACATGACAAAATCTGGATTGACTTCTATGAACTTTCATTTACAAATGATAAAAAATCGACCTTTAAGATTTTAACCTTGTGTTCTTTTATATGTAGACTAACACACCTTAAAATCTTAGCCCCAAATCCTAAGTATTCCGAGAGATGATTTTTACAAAAATCTGTTGTCTCCATAAATTGACTGTCAGGACAAGATTTATGTGTTGTCTTGCAAAGAACATATCTCTTAATCCATGACTCATTTGAGTTTGGGATTTGAACTGAAATTACTTTTATATGTATGGAACGTTGTCACAATTTTTCATGATTTATTAGATTGCGGTTTGGGAGAATTGAATTTATCTTTTTGATTGGTCAGATCAAAATACATAGAACAAAGTACAAATTTTTAAGAATCAAACAAGAATTTCATGATTTCAACAAGAACATAAAAAACACACATTCAACGATTTCTGATCTATCAATAATACATCAGATTCATGCATATAAATATTTAATCATGTTGTAACTATATAAACACAATACATAACATGAATCTAATATCCAAAAACAATCATTTTTTGAGAGAAAACAAGTTTTATCAATACTACAAATCAAGATCCTTTATACGAAAACAATCTTGGTGTTTAAAACCTCATGCACAACACAATATCAATTCCTACATGAATCTAGGCTGATATATGTGTTGATACACATTTGAGAATTATCCCACAACATGCTTTTATATCATAGATTTTTCTCTCAACTTCACACCCAATGAAACAACCACCCTAGGTGTGTTATTCTTCCATAGAGGGCGTGAGGGAGGAAGAAGAAAGATGGATAAAGCAATAGGGTTGTGAGAGGAAGAGAGAGAAAGAAATAAGAGAATAGGAAGGGGTGTGTGATAAGGAGAGGGAAGAGACTCCTCTCTTTATAGCCTCTTCACGAGGCTTCCTAATTCAATAAGAAAACATAGATTTTTTAATAATTTATAAATCGTATTTAATTTGGTTGAATAAAACAACTATTAAGCAATTTAGCTAGCTAGGAGTCTTAATAAAATAAAAGAAAAACAATTAGATTGACTAAGCTAAGAAAGTAGGAAAGTAGGCGGGGATGTACCTCCCCTCGTTGGATTGACTTATACTTGGTTAAGTCCTTCCCATTATAGACTCCAAAATCCAAGATGACCCACATAAGGGGCATCCCACTGTATGGATTCAATTTCCAAATCTAGGATTCATTTTTGAATCCATGTCCGGATCTATATGCAAGTATCCAAATTAAAAACACAAATTTTAGAATTATAATTATCCAAACCCAAATTAAAATTCAAACCAAATTTGAGATATAAAATTTGTTTTTATTTCTAAAAAATCATCAATTTTTTTTAGGTATTATAGTCTCACTACATGTAGTTCTACGCACGTATCTTTTGTTAAGGCAAATAAGCAGCTCTGCTTTGTAAAGGGATGTTATGAAGATCTTGAATCAGATTAGAGAGTCCATTTTCCTGATCACGGGTAATGTTAACCATCAAATTGCTAGCAAATGGCTCTATTCCTATAGATGGTGGCCTCTTCCCCAGGGCTATGTTAAGTTGTCCATATATAGCAAATTCTGGGGGGTTTGGCATGTAGGCATCACTCTAAGGAATAATGAGGGAGTTTTTTTCTAAAAGCTGGTTGTCTGGTTAGACGTGCGTGAATGGTGCAGGTGGAGAGGTTACGAAGGGATGTTCAAGTTCAAAATGTCATGGACATCATAATCAATATGAGATGTGATTCGTAACGTGAACTTGCCAGTCGTTGGGTGGATCATGATATCATTCAGTTCTTATCAAGGTTTCAGAACTTTAATTATATTTGAATTCTGAAGGAGTCCGTGATTTTAGAGCAGCTTAATTATATTTGAATTCTGTCGGGATAGATGTTGGAAGGAAAAAACCACATGATTGGTCTTTTTGGGTGATGTAGTTTTGGCCTGATTTGTTGTAACAGGTCGGTCCCGCCTAACCCCAGTTTTTTTTTTTTTTATATTTACACGGAGAAACTGTCTCCAAGATCAGAGACCTAGCCACACTGGCTCTGCCTATCCTACTTACAATCACTGCCCTGACAGCGCAAAACTCCGTGGACTTACCCCTTTCTCCTAGAGAGCCGCCACACTTTGGCTTGTGCAAGGGGTGATGCCCATGAGATTTGAACCTGGAACACGTGCCTAGCAGCCTAGGCTCATCCCACTGCGCTGAACCCTTTGGGGCCTGCCTAACCCCAGCTTGATAAAAAAGAAAAAGAAAAAGAAAAGCAAATGAGAATCCACTTCTCATGACCCAAATTCTGATGTTTGTCTAGCCAATGCCAGTGAGATTCATTCTCCCATCTACAGGAGAGTCCAAATCTCATGTGACTCAACCGAACATGCTCTAAAAGTTTCAAATAGGGACAATCATAAATTTATAAACTAAGAAAAATTATAATATTCAGATAAAATCCCAAATAAAACTAGAAAAATGTTCAAACAATACGTGAGATCCAAATGGATCCTCGTGGGTTGGGCACCTCGCTTCCTAATTTGCATCAAAGCAAACATTGTTTTCAATGGCAAAAAGTGGCTTGAATTATTTGATTGACTAAAGCCCAAAGGGAGCCCAGTGGTCGCTTATTAGTTGATCCAGGCTCAATGTGATTGGTCAACGATTGGACTTTAGGCCTAGTTCTAAGAACATTCTTGATTCTTGATGTGTTGTCATGATCGTACCTATCTATCCAGCCTTGCTCAACTTCACTATATTGGATATGATATGAATAAGACTCCATTTGGTACTGTCTCAAAAATAGATGTAACCTTCTGTTCAAATGGTCCTCGAACCTAGTCCCCCACGAGGTGACCCAATGACAAATTTTTTGATAGGCAAGCTGGGGTTAGGCAGACCCCTATCAAATATCTCTTAAGCCCTATTTGGCAGAGGGATTCGAACCTGGGCCTTTAGCTTGGCACAGGAACCCAGCTTACCACATGGATAAGGGTGTGAACAACAACGACTTGTGAATGTCAAGGATGTCATGAGTTTGAAAACCACAGGTGCTGTCCCTTGCCGTGAGGCCAAACTAACTTGGGGTTTTTTACACTATGAGCTTGAAAGTGGGTTGTGGTGTTCCCAAGGATGCAAATATGAAGTTTTTTGCTATTTCTGGCTGCTCTGAATTCGATCCGGATTTGACTTTCATGTATTTAGTTGTTCCAAATCCGACCCATTTGCATCTTTGGGTGTTTCCCTATTGTCCAAAACAAGGTCTATTTTTTTTTTGTTTTATTTCAGTGGTTGCTTTATTCAACCTTGGCTCATTTTGATCAGCAGGAGTTTGAGAGCAAGCACAAGCTCAAGTTGTCTCGAACTCAAGCCGAGCTTGAGCTCACTTACTATGGGCAGAGTCAGGGCGACATCTGAAATGAAATTTTGCTAATAAGAGTGATGGGGAATTTCAGATTTTCAAACTTGTTTATAAAAACCTTTTTGTTTTTAAACAGCGGGGCCAAGTACCATGTCCAAAAGACCTAGACAACTCAAACTTGGTCCAAGCCCTAGGTGGCTGGGCCCGTCCACCCACCAATCTTGGACTGGGCCACTTTGTGATGGCCCAAAGTGGGCCTTATTCATTTACCATCACTAACATTTGTTTTTTTTTGGACAACCAGAAAAAATCACCTCTCACTTGCAACTTGCAAGCTTGTTGGTGTAAAAACCCTAGGTTCCCCTTGCTTACAAAGAGTATATCCAACTTCGACCATCACAGTGAGAGATATGCATCTATTGGTTTCAAACTCTTGATGTCCATTTAACTTGGGTGACTTTACGAGCTGTCCCTACCGGATGAGTGGAGTTGGAGATGTCAATGGGTTGGATGTAACCCGACATTCAACCCAAATCCGAATCTGATTAGTCGGATTCAATAGCCAAATCTGGATTCGATTAGAGATTGGATTCGGGTTTGGTATTGAGTTTTTCATTGATACCTGATCCACATCTGTTTAAAATCTGAAAACCCGATTAAGTGTAAATATCGGGTTTTATGCTGGTCGAATATGGATTCGGTTTTAACTTTTTATATTAGACTCCGAATCTGATTAGGTCAGATCCGATTCAATTTTATCTTTTTTCCATCAGAATCCGACCAGTTGACGTTTCTAAGTGGAGCCCTCCTAAGCTATACTCATTGTTTAACTTGGGCGAAAAAATCAGCAACTTGACTGCCCGCGTAGCTGTGCAAACCGGATCAAGTTTAATGGTACATCCGATCTGAATTTGGGTTGGATCTGGATCTACTTAATGTAATCATCTTCAGATTCGGAATGGATTCATAGCATCACTTTATCACTTTATGTCAGGCTTCATATGAAGTCCGATATGTTTTCACTTTTTACACGTAAAACGCTTGATTTTGGTCTTCTATTTCTTTATCGGATCCATTATTCCCGTACATATATCGGATCTGGACCCAATGATACCTCATTTACATATGCTCGGGTTGGAATCTACCGAATGTATCTAAATTCGGATTAGGACCCTAAACGATCCTGCCTTATCCGATCCGTTTGCAACCCTAGTCAACTGGCAGGGTCTCCGAAATATAAAAAGCGTGATGGGCATTTGAAATATTTCGGCCTCTGTCTTCTCACACTCCGATGAAATTATCGGCGATTCCGTGGGGGCCAATGAAAATCTGTGGCGAAGAGAAAAATTAACGATTCTGCGAAGCCAAGCGTCTGGCGCTACTGATTTTCCTTCTCTTTTCCTCCATATTTTTCTTCTTTTGTTTATATCTCATGATTTCCGATCGGCGATGGTTCGGAGAGGACGAGGGTTTCCGAAACTCTAGTTTTTCCATCTCGTAAAGAACCCTAGCTTCCCGCGAAGGACGACGGAGATGCGGGTATGTATTCTTCTCGATTCCCCTTCTTGACCTAGTTCTTAGGCTTTCCGATTCAATCGACTCGTTTTCGCGCTCTTCCGATCGAGTCCGGATTCAAATCCGTCGCCTTTCCGATGGGTTCCTGTGGGTTGCAAGGTTTCCAGTGTGTGCGCGCGGTGGTGGGATTGATGGTTATGAGGAAGTTATTTTCTTGTTCTTTTATTTTGTTAGCATCTGTTTTGGTTTGGAAGATTTCGTTTTGAATCGTTCAGACAACGGTGTTTGTGGAATTCAAGATTTGGTATTGTGAAAATCGTTCGTTTTTTTTGGGGTTGGAATGTTTGGTTTGATTGAGTTCTTTGTCTGGTTCCTATGATTTTTATGGAATTTGTGCCGTGTTTCTTTGAGTTGGCTTGAAGAGTTTGTTTCTCTGAGATTGTCAGATCGAAGGTGGTAAATATGATCGGTTGTGTTTAATGGAGTAAATTAACTTAAAAAGGATCCATTTTATTGCGTCTTTTCACGAATTACGGCTATACTTATTGTTGATGTCATGTATTATTTGCTATTTTATACATTTATTCGTGTTCTGTTTATTCCATAATTAGTTTACATGTTATTGTAATTTTTTTTGCATGTTTGCTTCTTTCTCTTCCTCAAATAAATTTTTACTATTTTGCAAATTTTATTTTTTTTATTTTTAATTTTTATTTTGTTGGTGTTGAGGGAAGGTAATGAATTATGCCATGACCTGTTCAGTGGGCTAATTTACTTGTAGATAGTAAGATAATTTCAAGAATCTCAAGATTCTCAACTAACCTAAGACTGTTAGAACTTGGAGGCATCTACTGTGAAGGTCAATCCTGGTTTAGTGTTCACTCCCAGAAGATGGCCGTTGGTCCCAAGGTCAATCCTGGTTATACTGTTCAGTTCCATAAGATGGCCCTCGGTCTCAATTCAGTCGTTGTGTCCCCTAGAATGATTGGTTAATTTCGCTTGGAGTCTTTTTCTGCTTGGATATTGAATCACCCTTCTTTGGAAGATTGCTCTGTGCACCCTAAAACTGACGCCAGATTTTCTTGGTGAGGCAATATTCTTACTCAACAAGTATTTCAAGTTGCATGATATCGCACATGATCTCAAATGGGAGCATCCAATCCGGAGACCTCAAAATTGTTGCAGTCATCAAGGCATCTTTAAGTGTCTCAAATACCTTCCTGCACTCCTCATCAAAATCAAAGGGTTGCTCTTTGGCCAATAAAGCACACAACGGTCTAGAGATTTTGCTATGGTTAGATACATCTGATATGTGTCGGGTCATGCATGACCGAACACTGTATCCGACTTTCGGCGATTTGAGTTCTGTACAAACAAAGATTCAGGCCGGATCTGTCCAGATATGAATCTTAATTCAAAATGCAAACACTAGGCCTGAATCTGGATCTGAATCCAAATTAGATCCCATGATATAAGACCAAATCCAAATCTGAAATGCATGTGGTAATACTGAATCCAAAAAAAATAAAACAAAAACAAGCTATTTACATGTAAAAATGCAACAGGTCGGATTTTGATTCCATTCAATTCTAGATCCAATTTAAAATATTGATCTAAATCCTAAAGTAATCCAATTGAACTGATTCGAACTCAGCCTGTATGCACATCAGGATTTTACATAAATGATTGAAATCCGGAAATATCATGTTGGACTCATATCAGATGTATCTAACCATATCATTGATAGGAGCATTTAGGGAACCAAGTCTCCATCTTTCAATGGCGACAACAAACCAAACAACAACCAGTCCTGGCCTCTGCAAATAGGCTCATTTTTTCATGATAGCCAGAAAAATTGAGCTCTAGGTGGTCTCCAGGCCCCCTTGTTAATCAGGGGGTATACCCAGATTCGGCCTTGTGGAAAAAGATGTGCACTTGTGTTTTTTGGATAATCAAAGAAACATAATGCTTGGCTCACTGAGTTCATTTGTGTAAAACCCAAGACTCTCTTGTTCATTAGGGAGTATACTAGACTCACACCCTGATTTTTGCCCACGAGCTCAGAGGAGCATACAACCAAATCCGGAAGGGTCTTCTTCTCTGGTTCCTTAATTAGTACCCAGATGCACCATTACCAAGACAACCTATTCATAGTAGGGTATCAACGGGTTGGGTTGGGTTTGGTTTGGACCCAGGTGGAACCAGACTTGGACTAGATTTTTGAGTATGGTATTGGGTCCGTACTTAGATCTAATCAGGTCTACTATAAGAAAAATCATACCCGAGCCCAATAAAAACTACATGAACCAAACCCAGACCACACCCCATAAAACCATATATCATTTTTACATTGAAAATTTGCAGGTCTTCATCGGAACTCAGGTCAGGTCTGAGTCTGGTATAAAATTTCACAAACTATACTCAGTTTCATGTATTAATAGGATATTTGGGTTTGGATCGGGTCTTATCATTTATCACCATATCAGGACCCTATAAGGTCGGGTCTGGGTAAACCAAGCCCGTTGATACCCTTAGTTCATCACACCCATGCGCCAAATATACCGATATTTTCAAAAGCTGATACAACGCCGAAAAGCACATGATATATTTAAATGATTGTTTGTTCTGGAAATATCTTGTTTTTACTATTCGTGCAGTAATTCACATTTATTTAAATTTCTACAAAAGCTTTTGATATTGTCTATTCCAGATGTTTGCATTAAAGGCAATAGCTTTCTTGGCGCTATTGCTGGCACATTCTTGGGCCAACAAAGGTTTTCATTGGCACTATTAATGCGCCATTAAAGACATTTTCTCTTGTAATAAGAGAGATACCACTTGCTTCGTAGTTGCCTCATTGGGCTTCGTGTTTCGTGGATCTTTATCCAACCCTCTACGAACACAACCTGCTTCGTTAAATGAGTTTTCTAGAGTGTAGATATGTCCAACTCTCGTTTGGACCAATTTTATGAGATCTATATTGTTCCAACCTTGTTATACCCTTACTTTCATTTGTTCTTTCATAAATGCCCCTTTGGGCTTGGGTTATTGGACATCGATTCAAACTTTGCATATGTATCCGACCCACTTTGATTAAATGAGTTTTCTGAATTTTTGATCGATTTGCTTCTCATACGGATCGATCCTATGGAGTCTATATCATTCCATCTTTGGTTTAGACTGGATATTGGGTCTGGTTCATTTTAATCTGCATTGAACCCGATCCAAACTTATGTAATCTCAAATGGGTTTGGGTTGCTCTCAGATCCAAACTTACGTAATTTTACATAAAATTTCTAAATTTAAAAAAAATATATATATATATATATATATATATATAATTTTTTTTGGGTATTACAAAAATCCTGAAATACATACAAGTTCTATTATTTGACAAAACGTATTTTTAAACATGACAAAATCTGGATTGACTTCTATGAACTTTCATTTACAAATGATAAAAAATCGACCTTTAAGATTTTAACCTTGTGTTCTTTTATATGTAGACTAACACACCTTAAAATCTTAGCCCCAAATCCTAAGTATTCCGAGAGATGATTTTTACAAAAATCTGTTGTCTCCATAAATTGACTGTCAGGACAAGATTTATGTGTTGTCTTGCAAAGAACATATCTCTTAATCCATGACTCATTTGAGTTTGGGATTTGAACTGAAATTACTTTTATATGTATGGAACGTTGTCACAATTTTTCATGATTTATTAGATTGCGGTTTGGGAGAATTGAATTTATCTTTTTGATTGGTCAGATCAAAATACATAGAACAAAGTACAAATTTTTAAGAATCAAACAAGAATTTCATGATTTCAACAAGAACATAAAAAACACACATTCAACGATTTCTGATCTATCAATAATACATCAGATTCATGCATATAAATATTTAATCATGTTGTAACTATATAAACACAATACATAACATGAATCTAATATCCAAAAACAATCATTTTTTGAGAGAAAACAAGTTTTATCAATACTACAAATCAAGATCCTTTATACGAAAACAATCTTGGTGTTTAAAACCTCATGCACAACACAATATCAATTCCTACATGAATCTAGGCTGATATATGTGTTGATACACATTTGAGAATTATCCCACAACATGCTTTTATATCATAGATTTTTCTCTCAACTTCACACCCAATGAAACAACCACCCTAGGTGTGTTATTCTTCCATAGAGGGCATGAGGGAGGAAGAAGAAAGATGGATAAAGCAATAGGGTTGTGAGAGGAAGAGAGAGAAAGAAATAAGAGAATAGGAAGGGGTGTGTGATAAGGAGAGGGAAGAGACTCCTCTCTTTATAGCCTCTTCACGAGGCTTCCTAATTCAATAAGAAAACATAGATTTTTTAATAATTTATAAATCGTATTTAATTTGGTTGAATAAAACAACTATTAAGCAATTTAGCTAGCTAGGAGTCTTAATAAAATAAAAGAAAAACAATTAGATTGACTAAGCTAAGAAAGTAGGAAAGTAGGCGGGGATGTACCTCCCCTCGTTGGATTGACTTATACTTGGTTAAGTCCTTCCCATTATAGACTCCAAAATCCAAGATGACCCACATAAGGGGCATCCCACTGTATGGATTCAATTTCCAAATCTAGGATTCATTTTTGAATCCATGTCCGGATCTATATGCAAGTATCCAAATTAAAAACACAAATTTTAGAATTATAATTATCCAAACCCAAATTAAAATTCAAACCAAATTTGAGATATAAAATTTGTTTTTATTTCTAAAAAATCATCAATTTTTTTTAGGTATTATAGTCTCACTACATGTAGTTCTACGCACGTATCTTTTGTTAAGGCAAATAAGCAGCTCTGCTTTGTAAAGGGATGTTATGAAGATCTTGAATCAGATTAGAGAGTCCATTTTCCTGATCACGGGTAATGTTAACCATCAAATTGCTAGCAAATGGCTCTATTCCTATAGATGGTGGCCTCTTCCCCAGGGCTATGTTAAGTTGTCCATATATAGCAAATTCTGGGGGGTTTGGCATGTAGGCATCACTCTAAGGAATAATGAGGGAGTTTTTTTCTAAAAGCTGGTTGTCTGGTTAGACGTGCGTGAATGGTGCAGGTGGAGAGGTTACGAAGGGATGTTCAAGTTCAAAATGTCATGGACATCATAATCAATATGAGATGTGATTCGTAACGTGAACTTGCCAGTCGTTGGGTGGATCATGATATCATTCAGTTCTTATCAAGGTTTCAGAACTTTAATTATATTTGAATTCTGAAGGAGTCCGTGATTTTAGAGCAGCTTAATTATATTTGAATTCTGTCGGGATAGATGTTGGAAGGAAAAAACCACATGATTGGTCTTTTTGGGTGATGTAGTTTTGGCCTGATTTGTTGTAACAGGTCGGTCCCGCCTAACCCCAGTTTTTTTTTTTTTTATATTTACACGGAGAAACTGTCTCCAAGATCAGAGACCTAGCCACACTGGCTCTGCCTATCCTACTTACAATCACTGCCCTGACAGCGCAAAACTCCGTGGACTTACCCCTTTCTCCTAGAGAGCCGCCACACTTTGGCTTGTGCAAGGGGTGATGCCCATGAGATTTGAACCTGGAACACGTGCCTAGCAGCCTAGGCTCATCCCACTGCGCTGAACCCTTTGGGGCCTGCCTAACCCCAGCTTGATAAAAAAGAAAAAGAAAAAGAAAAGCAAATGAGAATCCACTTCTCATGACCCAAATTCTGATGTTTGTCTAGCCAATGCCAGTGAGATTCATTCTCCCATCTACAGGAGAGTCCAAATCTCATGTGACTCAACCGAACATGCTCTAAAAGTTTCAAATAGGGACAATCATAAATTTATAAACTAAGAAAAATTATAATATTCAGATAAAATCCCAAATAAAACTAGAAAAATGTTCAAACAATACGTGAGATCCAAATGGATCCTCGTGGGTTGGGCACCTCGCTTCCTAATTTGCATCAAAGCAAACATTGTTTTCAATGGCAAAAAGTGGCTTGAATTATTTGATTGACTAAAGCCCAAAGGGAGCCCAGTGGTCGCTTATTAGTTGATCCAGGCTCAATGTGATTGGTCAACGATTGGACTTTAGGCCTAGTTCTAAGAACATTCTTGATTCTTGATGTGTTGTCATGATCGTACCTATCTATCCAGCCTTGCTCAACTTCACTATATTGGATATGATATGAATAAGACTCCATTTGGTACTGTCTCAAAAATAGATGTAACCTTCTGTTCAAATGGTCCTCGAACCTAGTCCCCCACGAGGTGACCCAATGACAAATTTTTTGATAGGCAAGCTGGGGTTAGGCAGACCCCTATCAAATATCTCTTAAGCCCTATTTGGCAGAGGGATTCGAACCTGGGCCTTTAGCTTGGCACAGGAACCCAGCTTACCACATGGATAAGGGTGTGAACAACAACGACTTGTGAATGTCAAGGATGTCATGAGTTTGAAAACCACAGGTGCTGTCCCTTGCCGTGAGGCCAAACTAACTTGGGGTTTTTTACACTATGAGCTTGAAAGTGGGTTGTGGTGTTCCCAAGGATGCAAATATGAAGTTTTTTGCTATTTCTGGCTGCTCTGAATTCGATCCGGATTTGACTTTCATGTATTTAGTTGTTCCAAATCCGACCCATTTGCATCTTTGGGTGTTTCCCTATTGTCCAAAACAAGGTCTATTTTTTTTTTGTTTTATTTCAGTGGTTGCTTTATTCAACCTTGGCTCATTTTGATCAGCAGGAGTTTGAGAGCAAGCACAAGCTCAAGTTGTCTCGAACTCAAGCCGAGCTTGAGCTCACTTACTATGGGCAGAGTCAGGGCGACATCTGAAATGAAATTTTGCTAATAAGAGTGATGGGGAATTTCAGATTTTCAAACTTGTTTATAAAAACCTTTTTGTTTTTAAACAGCGGGGCCAAGTACCATGTCCAAAAGACCTAGACAACTCAAACTTGGTCCAAGCCCTAGGTGGCTGGGCCCGTCCACCCACCAATCTTGGACTGGGCCACTTTGTGATGGCCCAAAGTGGGCCTTATTCATTTACCATCACTAACATTTGTTTTTTTTTGGACAACCAGAAAAAATCACCTCTCACTTGCAACTTGCAAGCTTGTTGGTGTAAAAACCCTAGGTTCCCCTTGCTTACAAAGAGTATATCCAACTTCGACCATCACAGTGAGAGATATGCATCTATTGGTTTCAAACTCTTGATGTCCATTTAACTTGGGTGACTTTACGAGCTGTCCCTACCGGATGAGTGGAGTTGGAGATGTCAATGGGTTGGATGTAACCCGACATTCAACCCAAATCCGAATCTGATTAGTCGGATTCAATAGCCAAATCTGGATTCGATTAGAGATTGGATTCGGGTTTGGTATTGAGTTTTTCATTGATACCTGATCCACATCTGTTTAAAATCTGAAAACCCGATTAAGTGTAAATATCGGGTTTTATGCTGGTCGAATATGGATTCGGTTTTAACTTTTTATATTAGACTCCGAATCTGATTAGGTCAGATCCGATTCAATTTTATCTTTTTTCCATCAGAATCCGACCAGTTGACGTTTCTAAGTGGAGCCCTCCTAAGCTATACTCATTGTTTAACTTGGGCGAAAAAATCAGCAACTTGACTGCCCGCGTAGCTGTGCAAACCGGATCAAGTTTAATGGTACATCCGATCTGAATTTGGGTTGGATCTGGATCTACTTAATGTAATCATCTTCAGATTCGGAATGGATTCATAGCATCACTTTATCACTTTATGTCAGGCTTCATATGAAGTCCGATATGTTTTCACTTTTTACACGTAAAACGCTTGATTTTGGTCTTCTATTTCTTTATCGGATCCATTATTCCCGTACATATATCGGATCTGGACCCAATGATACCTCATTTACATATGCTCGGGTTGGAATCTACCGAATGTATCTAAATTCGGATTAGGACCCTAAACGATCCTGCCTTATCCGATCCGTTTGCAACCCTAGTCAACTGGCAGGGTCTCCGAAATATAAAAAGCGTGATGGGCATTTGAAATATTTCGGCCTCTGTCTTCTCACACTCCGATGAAATTATCGGCGATTCCGTGGGGGCCAATGAAAATCTGTGGCGAAGAGAAAAATTAACGATTCTGCGAAGCCAAGCGTCTGGCGCTACTGATTTTCCTTCTCTTTTCCTCCATATTTTTCTTCTTTTGTTTATATCTCATGATTTCCGATCGGCGATGGTTCGGAGAGGACGAGGGTTTCCGAAACTCTAGTTTTTCCATCTCGTAAAGAACCCTAGCTTCCCGCGAAGGACGACGGAGATGCGGGTATGTATTCTTCTCGATTCCCCTTCTTGACCTAGTTCTTAGGCTTTCCGATTCAATCGACTCGTTTTCGCGCTCTTCCGATCGAGTCCGGATTCAAATCCGTCGCCTTTCCGATGGGTTCCTGTGGGTTGCAAGGTTTCCAGTGTGTGCGCGCGGTGGTGGGATTGATGGTTATGAGGAAGTTATTTTCTTGTTCTTTTATTTTGTTAGCATCTGTTTTGGTTTGGAAGATTTCGTTTTGAATCGTTCAGACAACGGTGTTTGTGGAATTCAAGATTTGGTATTGTGAAAATCGTTCGTTTTTTTTGGGGTTGGAATGTTTGGTTTGATTGAGTTCTTTGTCTGGTTCCTATGATTTTTATGGAATTTGTGCCGTGTTTCTTTGAGTTGGCTTGAAGAGTTTGTTTCTCTGAGATTGTCAGATCGAAGGTGGTAAATATGATCGGTTGTGTTTAATGGAGTAAATTAACTTAAAAAGGATCCATTTTATTGCGTCTTTTCACGAATTACGGCTATACTTATTGTTGATGTCATGTATTATTTGCTATTTTATACATTTATTCGTGTTCTGTTTATTCCATAATTAGTTTACATGTTATTGTAATTTTTTTTGCATGTTTGCTTCTTTCTCTTCCTCAAATAAATTTTTACTATTTTGCAAATTTTATTTTTTTTATTTTTAATTTTTATTTTGTTGGTGTTGAGGGAAGGTAATGAATTATGCCATGACCTGTTCAGTGGGCTAATTTACTTGTAGATAGTAAGATAATTTCAAGAATCTCAAGATTCTCAACTAACCTAAGACTGTTAGAACTTGGAGGCATCTACTGTGAAGGTCAATCCTGGTTTAGTGTTCACTCCCAGAAGATGGCCGTTGGTCCCAAGGTCAATCCTGGTTATACTGTTCAGTTCCATAAGATGGCCCTCGGTCTCAATTCAGTCGTTGTGTCCCCTAGAATGATTGGTTAATTTCGCTTGGAGTCTTTTTCTGCTTGGATATTGAATCACCCTTCTTTGGAAGATTGCTCTGTGCACCCTAAAACTGACGCCAGATTTTCTTGGTGAGGCAATATTCTTACTCAACAAGTATTTCAAGTTGCATGATATCGCACATGATCTCAAATGGGAGCATCCAATCCGGAGACCTCAAAATTGTTGCAGTCATCAAGGCATCTTTAAGTGTCTCAAATACCTTCCTGCACTCCTCATCAAAATCAAAGGGTTGCTCTTTGGCCAATAAAGCACACAACGGTCTAGAGATTTTGCTATGGTTAGATACATCTGATATGTGTCGGGTCATGCATGACCGAACACTGTATCCGACTTTCGGCGATTTGAGTTCTGTACAAACAAAGATTCAGGCCGGATCTGTCCAGATATGAATCTTAATTCAAAATGCAAACACTAGGCCTGAATCTGGATCTGAATCCAAATTAGATCCCATGATATAAGACCAAATCCAAATCTGAAATGCATGTGGTAATACTGAATCCAAAAAAAATAAAACAAAAACAAGCTATTTACATGTAAAAATGCAACAGGTCGGATTTTGATTCCATTCAATTCTAGATCCAATTTAAAATATTGATCTAAATCCTAAAGTAATCCAATTGAACTGATTCGAACTCAGCCTGTATGCACATCAGGATTTTACATAAATGATTGAAATCCGGAAATATCATGTTGGACTCATATCAGATGTATCTAACCATATCATTGATAGGAGCATTTAGGGAACCAAGTCTCCATCTTTCAATGGCGACAACAAACCAAACAACAACCAGTCCTGGCCTCTGCAAATAGGCTCATTTTTTCATGATAGCCAGAAAAATTGAGCTCTAGGTGGTCTCCAGGCCCCCTTGTTAATCAGGGGGTATACCCAGATTCGGCCTTGTGGAAAAAGATGTGCACTTGTGTTTTTTGGATAATCAAAGAAACATAATGCTTGGCTCACTGAGTTCATTTGTGTAAAACCCAAGACTCTCTTGTTCATTAGGGAGTATACTAGACTCACACCCTGATTTTTGCCCACGAGCTCAGAGGAGCATACAACCAAATCCGGAAGGGTCTTCTTCTCTGGTTCCTTAATTAGTACCCAGATGCACCATTACCAAGACAACCTATTCATAGTAGGGTATCAACGGGTTGGGTTGGGTTTGGTTTGGACCCAGGTGGAACCAGACTTGGACTAGATTTTTGAGTATGGTATTGGGTCCGTACTTAGATCTAATCAGGTCTACTATAAGAAAAATCATACCCGAGCCCAATAAAAACTACATGAACCAAACCCAGACCACACCCCATAAAACCATATATCATTTTTACATTGAAAATTTGCAGGTCTTCATCGGAACTCAGGTCAGGTCTGAGTCTGGTATAAAATTTCACAAACTATACTCAGTTTCATGTATTAATAGGATATTTGGGTTTGGATCGGGTCTTATCATTTATCACCATATCAGGACCCTATAAGGTCGGGTCTGGGTAAACCAAGCCCGTTGATACCCTTAGTTCATCACACCCATGCGCCAAATATACCGATATTTTCAAAAGCTGATACAACGCCGAAAAGCACATGATATATTTAAATGATTGTTTGTTCTGGAAATATCTTGTTTTTACTATTCGTGCAGTAA